>NC_056744.1:1338131951-1338321951 GCF_019279795.1 Protopterus annectens | reverse complement strand
CTCTATACCTTAATGGATAGAGGCAGTTCCTAAATGCTGCTTACATGGGTCCCCTCAAATTATATATGGTATGATCACAGTTATTCTCACTAGGGCTAATGTACAATTATCAGCCATGGGATAGGTAAGGCCAATCAGGAAATGTTAATTCAAGCACCAAAAAGGAAATTGGCTAAATGTCCTTTAAGTGATCTTATGTTGTGGAAGTAAGTAGGTTTTAAAAAATGCCCTGTTTGGATCACTAAGCATCCATCTCACCCTCCCCAACCCCCATCCCAGTCTTCAACAGCTTCCAACGCCTATGATTTAAATAATTTATCAGCCACAGTAAACCCACATAACAGATAACCTGACATAGCAACTGCATTTGTTCTCAGGGAACAGACAGTGTACGTAACTGCAAATCCACTGAGCCTGAGTAACTAGAGAGAAACCATCTAGAAAGCAGTGCTGCATACATTAGCAGTACAGTAACTCCTGTCATTAATCTTACAGAGAGATTTAGAACATGTGTACATAGCTAGCAAATTGTAAAGTCTAATCCTTTATAGTAATCAGCCCATCAAAGGCCAACTCAATGATGTTTGGAACTAAGTATTTTCTCAAACAACTGTTCTCAAACTAGTCTGTCACACATTCTGTAGAAAATATCCATTATAACAACACTCACTTTATATACTTTGACATTTCACTCGATCAGTCACTCTTCCTTGAACACCACATCCAGTATACAAAATCAAGAGTGAAAAAAAATTCTGTTCTGATCATGGGAAATGTCCTCCTTCTTAGCCCTAGCAGGGAGATCAGCAACAGGCAAAAGTGCTATGCCAGTTTAGCCAGAATACACCCCCCAAGGCAAACAAACAAACAAAAAAATATCATCTTTACAAATGATAATAAAATGAATATTTAGGTTCTTTTCTGCATTTTTTTGCAAATGGAAATATCACATTAGCATCAGTTTACTTGACAAAGCCAGTTATCAGTCGCTATCATTTAAAGAATGGGCAGTTTTTTGCCAACTTCCTTCCTGTTCAATACTTCTAAAATCCAAATCCTTCCCTTTTTTAGCAAATTAACAACAGCACTTTATAAACAGAACCTTAGATCTCAATGTAACAAAACCACAAATTGCAATAGACTCCAATCAACAAAGAAATGAGCAAGCAAGTAAGCATGCAGATACATTAATAAATAAGTTACAAAAAATGTACAACAGTAAACTAAAGGATTTTGTGTGTGTGTGTGTGTGTGTGTGTGTGTGTGTGTGTGTGTGTGTGCATATGTGCATTTGGGTGCATGTGTGTGTATGTGTGCATGTGTATATGTTAGAGTGACTGGGAGAGTGACAGAAATTAGTGAAAAATTAAGCTGGCATCAATGGATAAATAAGGCAGAGGAATGAGACACAAAATTGGATGAAGATTAATAGAAAGTATGTGAAACCGAGTGACAGGTTGCAAGTGAAGGATAGCAAAACAGAGGAAAAGAAAGGAAGGGAGATAGAAAAGCAGATTCAAACAGTACTATGGGCATATAAGAGGAAGAAAGATATGGTTAGTGTACAAATCTAAAAAGATGGAAGGAAGACCGGCAGTGTGAAATAGGAGCCTTTAGTATGAATGTGTAAGAAAATTTGACAAATAATCTGACAAATCTGCATACACAGCACATGCAGGCAGACATAGACATAGGGATACACAGACACACACGCACACACACACACACACACACACACACACACACACACACACACACACACACACACACACACACACACTTGCTCAAATACATGGATTAAGATATTCAGCCTTGGGATGAGCATATACTTAAGCAGTGGAACTAATAATTTGTTCATAACTGTACTAAATATTTTAACTGGAATTTTGTACTGAATCAGGAAGCTTAGCTGTACTCTCATGTACCTGTACACAAAGGAAAAGTTATTAAATGCAAGACTGATAAACCAAAGTACTAGAAAGAGATCTAATTTTATAATATGGTCTAATGGCATGCCTTCTTTTATATATATTTCATTAAATGAAATGTGAAAGTATTGCCTTTTGTCCAGAAAGTTGCAGTTGAAAACCTGGAAAACAAAGTGAGTAGAAAAGATATACAAATATTCTTACCTGCTGGTATGGCTAAAGTTTTGCACTGAAGAGGGCACATAATAGACGCAGATCCAGTGCTTTCATCATACCTCTCAACCTATTACAGCAAGAAATCTAGACAAGCATAAAATAATGGTGGGACAAAGTCCTAAAAATAGGGACAGATTTTAAATATTGCCCTTATAAACTTATAAAGTTGCTAGAACAACAGGATTTGAGTTAACATGCAATTATCTGAAGCATATGAAGTTTGAAACTCAAATGTATGTCATTATTTAGTGACTTACATCCTCGGTGATTTGCCAAAAAAAACCCCCAAAATTTTATTTGAAATAGACCAAAAAACATGAAGAAAAATCTGGACATTTGTGAAAATCTGGACAGCTGAGAGGTATGCACCCCTAAGAGTAATCGGGGATGTGGGAACACATAGAGACAGTAATCTAGCCTTTGACAATCACATGTCTACAGTGGAGACAAAAATCATTCTATGTTGTGCAACTTATAAGCAAAGGAATGGCTTTTAGGTCCAAGGAGGTCATTGTTCCACCATCATCAGCATTCAGATTCAGACCTGTCATTGAGTACAATGCCCCCTTTGGTATGTACCTAACCAGGTACATCACAACTGGAATACCCATAGAGGTTCCTCACTAAATGAATGCAGGGAGTAAGTAACACATCCTATGAAGACCACGTCAAAGGCCTATTGCTGTGTTCTGCCTCCTACAAGTTGTTGGGGGGGAGAGCTATGCCTGGTATACAAGGCCTCATCAGACTCCTCTCTGATGCACCTCCTGCATATCTGCAAAACAAACAGCACCAGAATTACCTGTTCTACAGATTTAAGCCTTGTCCGAGACATAAAGAGGACCTGCTGGAGAGACAGGTCTGCATTCCAGAGACTTCCCCTTCTCTGGAACAGGCTCCTTCCCTATGTGAAACAACATGAATAAGGCAAGAATGTAACTGCACTGCCCATGTATGTTTCTATAAACAACAAAACACACTTTTATATATGTAAACAGAACCATGATACATGCAGTGGGATATTTTTTTAAATAGTCCAAGGAAAAATCTTGCTTAAGATTCCCTTTAAAACAACTAAAACTCTCATGTCCTGGACCTTTTAATGCAAGTATTATATAAAACATTTGTAGTCTGACCCAGAAGCTAAGGTCACTGCAGAAAAAAAGAGTCCTAAACAGCAGTCAAACAATATGCACAAATATATTACTTTCCCCTATCTATTGTCATTGTCGAGTAGGAGGTATCATTAATAGGTTCATAGGTAGGTACTAGGCTATCTGCCTGAGGGCATTTATAAGCCTAGCCAAAGTGTGTCGGCTTCCACTACCCCATTGATTAATTAACTGATCCTCTGTCAAGCAGAGCCAATGAAGTGATCCCAAGGGTGTATTTTCTGTTACCCATCCACTCATCAAGGATTCTCTTGAAGAGTGTTAGTGAGGGGCTCTGCCTGATGTAATCTGGAATTTTGTTCCAAAGCATGGGGAGTCCCTGTGACAAGAATCTATCCCTCCAGCATGTTCTATTTATTGTTGTGGCAAGGTTTAGCTCACTAGAGCACATGACTCACAGTGACTTGGATTTCTTTAGGTGGAGCATGTCCATCAATTCTGAGTTGGACATGGCTTTGTAAGTGAGGCAGAGATCACCTCTGAGTAAGCGATATGCCACTGAGTACAGCCGGAGTTTATTCAGTCGGGCTTCATAGAACATATGTTTGAGACCAGTAATCCTCTTGGTGAGGTACTTTTGTGGTCTTTCCAGCTGTTGGAAGTGTCTTGTGAGGTACATCCCAAATGGGGCATTGTACTCTATGATAGGTCTACTGAATTATGAGTAGAGGGGCACTATAACCTCTTTATTTCTAGATGCAAACCCTTTAGTAATTATATGGGCCACATAGAAGGATTTCCTAACTACTTTGGCAATATGATTGTCAAAGGAGAGATCACTATCTACTTGGGTCCCCAGATCTCTTATTACCTCTTCTGTATTAAGGGGGCTGCCACGTATGTGCCAATTCATGGGTGTTTTGTTTTTCCCAAACAGGATGACTATGTATTTTTTGGCATTTAGCTTGAGGCCATGACTTTGACACCAGGTGTCCATCTCAGTAAGGCCCTTTTGGAGGATGTCTGTATCAGCTAGAGAGTCAATTATGGCTCCCAGTTTGCAGTCATCGGCAAACTTGGTTAGCCATAGTCCTCCTGTGTTTGTCTGTACTTCTGAGAAGTATATGCTGAACAGTAGGGATCCCAGGATCGAGCCTTGCGGGACACCACTTGTGACTGGTTTAGAGTCGGACCTGGAGCCCGCTATTCTTACCGTGTGAGTTCTGTCTGTAAGCCAGTTGGCAACCCTTCTCATGATGTAGAGGTTTATGTTCAGGCTGGTGAGTTTTCTGTAATACTCGAGTGCAGAATGGTGTCAAAAGCCTTGGCAAGGTCAAGGTAGGCTGTGTGAACCACCTTTCCCTCATCTATGGCCTTGGTGACTGTCTCAAAGAAGTCAACCAGGTTTAGTAGGCAGGATCCACCCTTAACAAAGCCGAACTGGGTTGGGTCAAGTTTTTGGAGGTTCCCAATGTCTTTGTTAATGAGTTCCATGATGATGTGCTCCATAGCCTTGCAGACCAGGCTAGTCAGGTTTATGTGGTGATAGTTGCCAGGGTCAGTTGTGGCCCCTCCTTTGTGGAGAGGAATAACCATTGCTGTGTACCATTCTATGCTTGTAGCTTGTGGAGAGGCTGTGGTTGAACAGTGTGTTTAGGTGGGGGGTTAGTTCGTTCTGTAGTTCGTGCAAGACACAGCCTGGGACACCATCTGGTCCCATTAACGCTGTGTTTTGGCTTTTGAAAGGGCTGTTTTCACCTGTGTGTCTGTGATTTTTGGGACACTTTTCCGGTATTGTTGTGGGCCCTTTTGGAGGTGAGAGGGGGGTGAAGTTTGCACTGACTCTGTCTGCCAGGATGTTGGCAATATCAGTAGGTTCAGTATATTTTGTGCTATTTTGCACTAGTTCAGTGCATATCTGTGAGTTGCCACTTAGATTCTTAACATAGCTAAAGAAGGCTTTGTTGTTATCTTTTGAATCCTTGGCTATTTTTCTTTCAAAGTTAGCCTTGGATGATTACATGAGGGACCTCAGTTTCTTACTGATACTGATCAGGGATGTCTTTCCTTCTTGGGATTTGCTTTTTTTCTGAACTAGTTTCCTCCTTCTATTGTATAGCCTGTTTATTGCAGGGGTCCACAAAACTGGTTTCCTTCTCTTAGAGGAGTGAGTCTTGGTTTTACTAGGGATGGCACGATCCATGCATCCTTGTAGGTGCTCATAGAGTGCATATGTAAAGGTTTCTGCATCTTGGGCAGCATTATCCTTTAGCGTGGGGGCTGTGAAACTTACCACCTCTGTCTTAAGTAAGGTGAAGTTTGCTTTACAAATATTTTTTACTGTGGTTTCCTTAGTTGGGGGGGTGGTGGGGTGTGGACATCCAGAGTGATTATTTTATGGTCTGATCTAACCAGTGATGGGTTGACCTCCAGTGTGGAACACCTGTCGCCCATGTTGGTGATGACCAGGTCCAATATGTTTTCATCTCTGGTAGAGGAGTTTACCAGCTGATCTAGGGCATTTGAGTTGATGAGTTCCAGGAAGCGCTGGGCCTGGGAATTTGTACTCGAGTAGTTTTCCCAGTGAATGGTAGGGTAATTCAAATTGCCCAATATCAGGGTGTTTGGTAGGACCTTCATGTTTTCCAGTGTCTCCAGAAAGGTGGAGCGGTGGTCATGGGTCATGGAGGGTGATCTGTAGCAGGCCACAATTTGCATTGCAGATTTGCCCGATGTTAGTTGCATATGGATGATCTCATAGGTATCATGCTGCACCACTAACCTGGAGGTGTAGGTATCCTTGATGAATATGGATACACCCCCTCCTTTTGTGTTTCGGTCCATGTTCTGTAGCCGAAACATGTGGTATGAGTTGTAGCCCGGTAGTGCTGGGGTGCTCTCTGGAGCCTTGAACCAGGTTTCAGTTACTGCACAGATGTCGATGTTCTCCATACTGAAGAGTGCTTTGAGTGCTTGCATTCTGAGATTTAAACTCCTGGCATTGAGTAGCATAACACTCAGTTTTTTGTTAGTTGTGCTGTTTACGGAGGTGGGTTTGACTTTTGAGCATCGCCTAAAAAAGTCACTATGGGGGCAGCAGGAGCCTTGGCCAGTATTCAAAAGCCTAGGGCTGACAGGGGCAAGCCGTCTCTTGTGAAGCAACTCGGCTTGTTGAGCCTGTCATCCCAGGCTGACAGACACTGGATTCCCTTTAAATGACACCAGAAGCTTAGCCAATTGTTGAAATTGATCATTTTTTCTTTATACTGAGGTATCATTCTTGGTGAGGGCTGGATACTACTCAGGGTCAGGGACATACCAGCCTGGGCTACATGATCAGAGAGCTCTTCCATGTCTCTTTTCATGTAGTCCAGGGAGGTACGTCTCAGGTCAGTCACACCAACATGAACAATGACAGAGTCATATTTGTACTTTTTCTGGAGTGACCTGAGTGATTGTGTTATGTGGCAGATTCTGGCTCCTGACAGGCAGATAACAGTAACCTTCTGCTTGTCCAGCCTAGTGAGTGGGATGTCAGTGTGCCTGACTATAGAGTCACCTATTACTAGTATGTTAGGTATGTTATTTTGCCTTAAGGGCTGTGATTGTGCGGCATACTGATTTTGTGTTTTATGTGTTGTCTGGTTTGTGACGGGAAGTGCAGGTTGTTTGGGTGTCTGCTTTGGAGGTCTCTGATGCTTTTGCAGGTTTTTATTTAGAGCCTCCAAGTATGATTTTGTGTATTTATGTGTATTTTTTGCCAGTTTTGTTTTAGTAGATTTGTGTGCGGCTGGAGTTGTGGTGCAAATGTTAACCTTCTCCTCTTGACTGTCTGTTCCAGTCTTGGGTGGAGACAGCTTAGCTTCCAGTTTGGCTGTATAATTGCATCTCTCGCATATGTTTGTGTTTTGTGGTAGGAGGAGAGGGTTGTCTGTGTACATGAGGCAGTTGTAACATTGCCTCAGGATACCCAGATTCACCAGCTGGACTGGAGAGTGCACCTGAAGTTGCCCTTTGGTCATGCCTGAATAGTAGGGTGAGCTGCTTAGTCGCTTGGTTGGTGAGGGGTGAATAAAGAGCCTTGCCTTGCTGGGCAATCAGTGTCAGGGTATATTAGTGCTTGTTATTAGGTCTGAGCAAGTGCTGGGCTGTAAGATTCTTTCTGAGTGCTTAGGTTGAGAGTTAGACTAGTTTCAAGGGAAAAGACTGAAGAGGTGACTTAGTGTAGCCAGGAATAACTTAACCATAGCTAACCGGCACTGCCCGGTGCGCAAAACCATGCAAATGTGTTTTTTATAGTAGGGAAATGAAAGCGAAATTAGCCCAAAATGGCCAATAAACTGCTAACTTCTGGGCTGGAACCACTCCTCCAGGGACAGATAGGTTGCTCAAAGCTCCCCTCTCTCACAGGTGAATAGAGAAACTTCCTTCTATCCAAGTAAGGTGTGGGCAACTCAGAAACTAGTATCAAAACCCTGAATTCAGCACTAGCCTGAAAACTAAACTATACTAACTTAGAAAGGCGGGAAACAAGGAATTTATTTGTTTTTTTTTTGTTTGTTTTTTTGAAAAGATAAGGCAAAAACAGTAAAAAATACACTTAAAACAGCTTTAAATGACTACAAACGATGAGAAAAGGCTATCACACTTTAGTGTGTAGCCTACAACAGTTAAACAAATTATTTAAACAAAACCAAATTTTTAAAAGTGCAGGCAGTCAAATAAGTACAATATGTGAAAAAAACAAGCTTTTAAATCACAATAAACGCTGAAAATCTGCATTTAGGTGGAAAACAGTTAAGTACAGCAAGAAAATACAGAGAACTGATACTTAATCACTCCAAAGTCTCTCTCCTAAGCTAGAAGGCTTATATCAGTTTAAGGCTTTCTAGTGCTAACCAGTAGGTTAGTTACAGGAAAGATGGGAAACAAGCGCAGATGTGGTCTTTTAAACCAGAAAGTTGAATGAGACAGACAAACTTTCCAAATGGTCAATAAACTACAATTTCTGGGCCAAAACCCACTCTTCCCATGGTAGACAGGCTACCTAATGCTTACTACTCCCACTGATAAGCTAGAAGGCTTTCCTCCAACACAGAAAGGCTTGCGGGGCTCAGATGCTTACCAACAGTCTTGGATACAGCAACTCTGTATCTGGACTAGGCTAGTTACAGGAAAGGTGGGAAACAAGTGCAAGTGTGGCTTTTAAACCAGAACATTGAAAGAGATGGAAAAAAACTGCCCAAATGGCCAATAGCTACAATTTCTGGGTCAGGAACCACTCCTCTTGTGGTAGATAGGCTACCTAATGCTTACTACTCCCACTGATAAGCTAAAAGACTTCCCTCCAACACAGAAAGGCTTGGGGGCTCAGAAGCTTACAAAGAGTCCTGGAATACAGCAGTTACTAGTAGACTAGTTACAGGAAAGGTAGGGAACAAGTACAAACATAGGCTTTTAAGCCAGCAAGTTGAAAGAGATGGAAAACTGCCCAAACGGCCAAATAAACTACAATTTTGGGGCAAAAACTCACTCTTCCCATGGAGGATAGGATACCTAGTGCTTACCATGCCCACTGATAAGCTAGAAGGCTTTCCTCCAACACAGAAAGGCTTGGGGACTCAGAAGCTTACTAACAATCCTGGATACAGTAACTCTGTAACCTGACTAGGCTAGTTATAGGAAAGGCGGGAAACAGGCACAAGTGCAGCTTTCAAACCAGAACATTGAAAGAGATAGAAAAGAACTGCTCAAACAGCCAATAGCTATAATTTCTGGGCCAGGGACCACTCTTGTGTTAGATAGGCTACCTGATGCTTACCACTCCCACTGATAATCTAGAAGGCTTCCCTTCAACACAGAAAGGCTTGGGGGGGCTCAGAAGCTTACAAAGAGTCCTGGATACAGCAAATCTGTACCTGGATCTGACTAGTAACAGGAAAGGCAGGAAACAAGCGCTAACACAGGCTTTTAAATCAGAAGGTTGAAAGAGATGGAAAAGCTTCCCAAACAGCCAATAAACTATAATTTCTGGGCCAGAAACCACTCCTCCTGTGGTAAATAGGTTACCTAGTGATTACCACTCCCACTGATAAGCTAGAAGGCTTCTCTCCAAGACAGTAGAGCTTGGGGGGCTCAGAAGCTTACCAACAGTCCTGGATACAGCAAATCTGTACCTGGATTAAACTAGTTATATTAAAGGTGGGGACCAAACACAAAACAGGCTTTTAACCAGAAAGTAGAAAGAGGTGGAAAAACTGCCTAAACAGTCAATGAACTATAATTTCAGGGCCAAAACCCACTCTTCCCATGGTAGATAGGCTACCTAGTGCTTACCACTCCCACTGATAAGCTAGAAGGCTTCCCTCCAACACAGAAAGGCTTGGGGGGCTCAGAAGCTTACCAACAGTCCTGTATACAGCAAGTCTGTATCTGGACTTGACTAGTTACAGGAAAGGCAGGAAACAAGCTTAGATTTTTTTTTTGTTACAGAAAAGCAGCTAAAACAACAGTAAATACAATTCAAATTGTATTGCAGGCCAGGTCACCTGAGCGTGTAGCAACACTACTGCAAATACAGTTCAAATAAATGCAATTAAATTAACAAATGACTAAAAAACAAGTGCAGAAGGTAGTAAATTAGAAGGCTACTAACAAGCAGTAATAAGTGCAGAGTAAGAGTGACTGAACAGATAACAGCATGCAGAAGAGCAACTAAAACAGTTACAGTAAGAGCAGATGAATAATATATATATATATATATATATATATATATATATATATATATATATATATTTTTTTTTTTTTTTTTTTTTTTTTTTGAGGGAAGGAACAGAGCAGGATTAAGAGGCTACAGGGGTTGTCCTTCCCAAATATTCTCTATGTACACAGTAGGAGTGCCTGAAATCAGAATATGATCTCACTGTACTCAGTTGAGTGAGCAAATGAGATGGGCCCAGAAGGAGTATCCAAATGCAAATCTACAAGAGGGGCTGGCAATTTCAAAGCCATCAACATTAACATCAAAACAAGAACAGGAAGGGTGGGTGGGGAACTAACTTTAGAGAGACAGCCACAACTTCAGTTGAGTTAATATTCAGTGAAAAACACAAATAAATAAATTAAATACAATACTATATGCAAAAGAGCAGATAAAAGTGTACTTAAATTAACTTATATGTCCAGCTAGATTTCAGGTAGATGTTAGCTGGCCAAAGCTCTGATATGAAGTAGAGATAACTCAAAATGTACCACTTATATAAGGCAAGACAGGATGTCAGTGATGAGCTGAAACTACCCCTCACTGCTATCAATGCTACACAAAAATTCTAAAAAGTATTCTGTAGAGAGACAGCCACAATTCAGTGAAAAACACAAATAAATAAATTAAATACAGTATTATATGCAAAAGAGCAGATAAAAGTGTACTTAAATTCACTTATACATCCAGCTGACTTCAGGTAGATGTTAGCCGGCCAAAGCTCAGATATTAAGCAGAGATAACTCAAAATGTACTACTTATATAAGGCAAGACAGAATGTCAGTGATGAGCTGAAACTACCCCTCACTGCTATCAATGCTACACAAAAATTCTAAAAAGTATTCTGTAGAGAGACAGCCACAATTCAGTGAAAAACACAAATAAATAAATTAAATACAGTATTATATGCAAAAGAGCAGATAAAAGTGTACTTAAATTCACTTATACATCCAGCTGATTTCAGGTAGATGTTAGCCGGCCAAAGCTCAGATATTAAGCAGAGATAACTCAAAATGTACTACTTATATAAGGCAAGACAGAATGTCAGTGATGAGCTGAAACTACCCCCACTGCTATCAATGGCTACACAGAAATTCTAAAAAGTACTCTGTGGAGAGACAGCCACAACTTCAGTTGAGTTAATATTCACTGAAAAACACAAATAAATAAATTAAATACAGTACTATATGCAAAAGAGCAAATAAAAGTGTACTTAAATTCACTTATACGTCCAGCTGATTTCAGGTAGATGTTAGCCACTGCCCATAGAAGCCCACATTAGGAATATGCAATTGAAGAACACAGGTAAGAGCAGGGTGAGTGTGCCTGAACATCTGTCATGAGACAAAGTTAGTGCTACCTCTCTCCAAGACATTTAAATCATAAATATAAGTTACTTTCACGAAATTGACAAAGAAGCTCTGTTAACAGCAAAATGTTAATGTTTGCAACAAACATCCATTCCCCAGACTACTTTTAAAAAAAGTTTTACAAGGATACTACCTGACTAAGTCCCCTCATTTGCAGCTCTCAAGTACAATACTATTTAAACTAAAGGGAAAGGATTGTTGAGTGAATCAGGCAATGTCCGTTACTCCATTCCAATTTTTTTTTATTATTCTTAACTGGAGAAGGAAGTCAGGCCACCAGAAAGAATTTTTCTCATCCTGCGATAAGGATTCCTTACTGATCCTGTACTGTTCCTGTCCCTCCTAATCCTGGGTCTAGCCAGGTCTCTGGGGTCTGCTCTAGGAAGGAACTCCTGGAGTTGCAGAGCTCCAGGCACTTGCTCCTTCTTGGCTTGGCTACTTGGCTGCCACTGGCAGAAGCTGAAGCAAAAAAATTGTCCTGCTCCAGCTTGCTGCATGATATCTGCTGTGCACTTGTGCAGTGCTGCTGCCAGGTCTATATTATAACCTTGAAGGTTTAATACTTTGAATGCATAAAGATCAAACTTAATGCACTGAAGTATTAAACCATCGAACCCTAATAAAAAAATTATTAAAACAAAAAAAAAACCTAAGCATTTACGCAGGGAGGCAAGCCCCCCTGCACTCCCCATGTGGGGGGTTGTGCCCCCACATCCCCCACTACTTAAATATACCAACTCCAAGATCACACACCATTGAAGTAAATGGAAATCTCCCCTTATGGAGATTTCCATTTAACGTTCAATGTGCACTTTCGGTAATCTCATGTCGACAATATCGTATTCGATATTGTCAGACTTCGAGATTATAATATAGACCCCTGCTGCCAGCTTTATGAGACTATGACTCAAATCCCAGTCCCACTAGTGTACAACAAATGTAGTTCAACCACCGTACATTAAAAAAGGTAAACAGACAGTCCGAGCTAGGAGATCCCTATTCCGACAGGCTGTCAGTCTCCCACATGAAGCTGATGTTATCACACACACCCTGCATGTGATGACATCAGCGACAACTGCCAAAAAAAAAAATCAAAAAGAATACTGGAATTAAAGGGGCCACTTGGGAATTTCTGGCACCCCATTATTTGGACCTCAAAACCCATAAATACTGAGGAATTCAGTACAGTTGAGTGGTATGTCCTCATTTCATTCACATTTGTTCATGTTGTATTATCAATCCTTCATCATTTCCCAAGTATTTATACACTCCCTCCTGCTCAGGTTCCTTTAAATCACATTCCTGTCCCAGACTGATATTTTCTTGGTGCTGCAGCTTTCCTGCTTTAATTGTCACTGTTGCATATTTATCAAGACCAAATGATATTTTTATATCACCTGAGAAAGTTTTAACCACTTGCAGATGTGCTTTCAGCTATTCATCTGATAAACTATATAGTTTTCTGGGAGCCAAATTGTAACCTTGACCTAATCTCTTAAGTAGACAGCTTAACAGGTTAAAGGCAATACAAAAGAGCAATGGTGACAAACAGTCCCCTTGGAATATATATCTTTGAACTTTTATCCTTGGGATAATAATTTGTCCTTTATCATAGCTTAGCTGCAAAGTGATTTGCCATTATTTCATGGTCACTGTAATGTAATTTATTAATGCAGAGTGTATGTTATACATTTGTAAAGACTCCTTTATCCATGAATGTGGGATGTTGTCAAATATTGTTTTGTAATCTATCCATGATCCTCTGTTCCATATGGCTTTCTTTTCTTACCCTTTTGTTCTATTGCCATTAATGAGTTTTTTTTCTAAATGACTATAAACTCTGTCAGCATCAATTCCATTATGTAGTTTATACATCATTGGAAGACAAGTTATTGGTCTTTAGTTTTTAGGATAGCTTGCAGTTTCACTCTTAAGGAGGAGTACCATTTTTCCTGTTGTTAACCAGGTTAGTTTCTGTTCAGGATACGCATATAAGTAGTTCAGGGAAAAATCTTTATGTAAAGATGTTAATAATTTTAGCTAGAAGTGGAATACTGGATCTGGACTTGGGGTGGGGGGGGTTCAAATTAGGAGCTTATCTTAATTTTATTTCAGTTTCTCTGGCTCTTACTTCACAAAATTTCATATCCTGAACATATGAACTTCTGTTTCTTTTACTTATTCTATCCATTCAGCATCTGTGTTATGATCTACAGGGTCTTCATAGATATTTTTCCAAACTGTATTTATTTCTTCTTTTTTTGGTGTTTCTACTCCATTTGCTTTATTTCCTAATTCTCTATAAAACTTTTTGGGTCATCAATGAATTGCTTATTTTGTACTTCTTTATATTTATTTGGATATCTTCTGAGTTTTTCTGCCTGTGCTGATATATATTATACATAATATATATGATATTATGTATAAATGTACATAAAAAACTTGGAACCTTATATAGGAATAAACACTATTTTACTACAAATACTAGGATTGCCATCACCCCAACACATTTAATCTCTACACTGCTATATGCAGCCCCTATACTCAATAACCTACAAAAATCTGAGGTACAAAAACTTGAATCCTGTTTTAGCAAAATAGCCAGATATGCTACAAAGTTTGTTAGAGCTCCCCCAACTCCTTCACTATATCCAGTTAACCACAACCCATAAAATTCTCTATGAACCAAAGAAAATACCAGCATTGTAACTGTTAATTCAACTCTATACCTCTAACAGAATCCTACGCTCCTTTAACAGACATCACATAAAAATCAATGCATTCAAAAATCAAGCTGGAGACTCCTTGTTCTCAAATTATATAGGAAATATCTGGGATATACTTCCAGATAGCATAGCTACCATTGCATCCCTATTCCAATTTAAAAATAGTCTGAAAGCCCATCTGCAAAAGAAATGGCTATGTCCTTGTTTTACCCCTGACTAACATCACTCTCTCTGTCTCCTATCCTGTACCTCCACGGGGTATTCTACAATGTATCGAACTTCACCACCTCTGAATGCCTATTCCTACTTTTCCTATCATTATCTCAGTACTAACTCACTGATATGGAGAAATAATCCCCCAGATTTACTATTCTTCCATGCAGGACTAGCTTAGTTCTGCATGGAAGTGGACGTTTAGGAGCAGGGCGACAGCGCGCTATGCATATTAATGAAGGCATGCTGCCTGAGCTCCTAATCTTACACGGAGCATGTAAGAGTGCAGGGGGCATGTGTGAGAATAGAGCTCTCAGAATATACATGCCCCCGCAATGAAGAACAGCAGAAAGGCCAAAGAAATTAGCGAGACCGCTCATAGGTGTCTGCATATCCCCAGCAGCATTCCTCCAATTGTACAACAGCAAGTAAATACAAATAAAACGAACAAACCGTTTTTTTTTTTTTTTATTAAAAATCCGATTAAAGCTAATAGTAGGTGCATGGGTGTGCCCATTGCTTAACTATGGTTTATGCAGCTTAAATGGCTGAAGAGGATAACAAGGAAGATGTATGCCAGAAACAGTATAGCAATAGTGTAGTGGGCAGCGCATTCGCCTTACAAACAGGCATTCTCGGTTCAAGTCCCACTGCAGCAAATCCCATTTTCCATGGCAAATCACATTATGACTAATATTTTTGTTGCATAACCCACTAAATAACATATATTTGTAAACTTGAATACTGCATTAAATGCACATGTGAGGTGTCAGTGTCATGACGTTGAAAAGTCCCCAGATAATCACATGTGCCCCATACAGTATATGTAAACAGGAATCATTGATACAAATGGAAGGTAAAATGTGCAATGAATGACAACTCCTTACAGCTTCCAAATCCCTCACCTTCCCAAGAACCATGAGATATAACTGTCCAAACCAATGTAATTGTAAGCGAGAGTAAACACTAGTAAGCACGTGTAAGCACCAATACGCAGTAGTAAGCATATTTAAGCACTAGTAAGTGAGTTTAAGCCCGTTTACGTGGGGGTAAGCAATATACACACAGGTTAAACAATTTTGAAACTAACTCTCTGTAACCATATGTAACTGGAGGTTAGCAATGCATACCCTCGTGCAAATCCGCACAAACCCACGCAAACCCGCTTACAACTGCTCAAATGTGCCTTAATCACTCTGTATCCAGCAGACCTTGTTCTTCCCACCAACAAAATAAACAGCCTTGCAGGTCTTGAACCAAAAAAACTATACACTATAGTCAGAGTAGTTAACCACCAAGCCATCACAGCAGTACAGAAGAATGAGGCATCACCAAACAAGTCCTCACTATAGTAAAAACAAACTGAACCTGTGAAAGGAATCAGTATACAGTCAAATGTTCCATAACCCACTACATAACATAAATATGTAAACTGGAGTACAGCAGTAAGCCCAGAAGTGAGGTGTAATTGTAATAGAGTGTTGAAGTCCCCAATAAAACACAAGGACCACATACAGTGTACATACACATGGATCATGGATACCAGGCAGATATATAAGATGTAATGAATAAGAAATCAATGCCAAAAAGAAAATATAATGCAAAGTCTAATGTAAGCAATGCTAAGCATTGCACAGGCCAGCTTAGGAGGTATAAGCAATGTGTAGGCCAGCTAACTCATTGTGCCCAGTGGTATACCCCTTTAAACAATACCAACCTTAGGTAAGCAGGTTTGCCTATAACCTTGCCTTTTCAAGACTTGCCAATCACGGTAAAGTGTGGGAAATTGGCCCTACTTAAACCCAACAGGTGGGAATACATCTCATAACCGGTTGTAGCTTCCCCTTGCAGGCACCATGTCAGGAAGGGGAGAGGGAGTGTACTTTTGTGCTTTTGGGCGCAGAGCTGGTGCATCCAGGAGTCCAGAGTCATGGCAGGACTCCTTGTCAAAGACCATGAGCAGAGACTGCTGCAGGGCCAGTACCAGAGTTCCCAATATAAGGTGGAAGCCTGAAACCATCTCGCCTGTGACTTCACCAGTGCCACTGGCATACCCTGAACTGGTGAGCAGGTCAGGCATCACTATGTCGACCTGAATCGGCATAAGGGGGACCTCTTGGAGCAGTGGATCCAAGAGGCTAGAATGGCAGAGGATGTCCCAGCTGTAAGTATCACTCCAGTATGTGTGTAATAATAGCCATCTCATGTATATCATGGATATGTATGGCTAAATATTCCTCTTATGTCCTCCACAGCTGCAAGTGAGCAGGCCACGAACCATGGAAGTCAGCTGGAGAGGTTGCAATGCAAGGCAGGTCAGTAATACTCTTGCATTTAATGTCATAGGAAATAAATCTAAAAGTATTAGTACATTAATTGCTGTATAAAACCTGTATTGTTTAAGGCACGTACTGCATACACTGGAGAATATGGCAGAAAGAGTCTCATATAGTTTGTATGTAAATAAAAGCATAATAGCCTGACAATAAAGGTCTAACTGCTGGACCGCATGTGTATACTCGGATATCATATGGTAATGTAGATTTGCAATCATGTAATACTACTGTTGTAGTAAGCAATGTTACCCTCACTGTGCACCATAAATAGAATGTGTAGACATGCCTGTATATGACTGCTGTAATCCCCAGAGGCCATTTAGTACAACTGAGAGACACATAGACAGAAAACAGGAAAAAGGCTGACAACAAAACCATGATAGCACATGCAAATTAGACATGAACTGTTGTACTTTTAGCACACACAGCCATGGTTCGAATCCTGGCAGTGGTAGTAGTTTGCATACAGAATCATACCCCATAACTGTACAGATATGTCCAGAATGTCCAGTAAAGTGGCCCATTCTGTTGCCTGTCAACCTGACCCCCTGGGAAATCAGTGGGATGATCCCAGATGTATAGGCAGCAAACAGGAAATACAACTGATTGACACACATCTATGAGAACAAAGATGGAACACTAGCAACTCCCCAAAACCTTATGAGAGTAAGAAGCCACGTATGTCCCATTGACACCCCCATGTTGCCAAGTTGTGACCAGAGTGTGTACAGTAACAGAGTGAGATGTATGTGCATAATAGTAATGTGGAATCTGGTACTGTGTGTGGCAACATTCAGGTAGTGCTAACAAGCATTTCTCCCACAGGTCTGTCAGATACCAACACTGTGCCCAGAGATACAAGAAGGATACCCTGTACTGGCACTGTTTACTTTGGTATTGTATGGCATTGTGATTGATGCAGTTGCTCTGAATAATAAGGTATTCCTAATCACTGTTGCCCACATTGCCCTACAAAATATAACTGCCTAGGAAATACTGCATAAGAGTATTGTAATACAAGGTCAGAATGCAAAACCACAGGAGCATTATAAGACAGAAAGCAGATAGGAGATATACAGCAATATTTATATAGCACACACCACTCTGACGGATAGTGTTTAAGTTGTAGCAGACACAGCCATGGTCTGAATCCAGGGAGTGGAAGTAGGCTGCATACAGAATCATACCCCACAACTGTACAGATAAGACCAGAATGTCCAGTATAAGGGCCCATATCTGCTGCCTGTCACTCTGTCCCCCTGAGAGGTCTGTGGGATGATCCCTGATGTTTAGGCAGCAAACAGGGAATACAACTCATTGTCACATATCTATGAGAAAAAAAAACTGTCACTCTAGCAACTCCCAAAGCTGTTATGAGAGTAATAAGCCAAGTATGTCCTATCCCATGTTGTCAAGCTGTGACCAGAGTGTGTACAGTAACAGAGTGAGATGTATGTGCATAATACTAATGTGTAATCTGGAACTTTGTGTGGCAACATTCAGGTAGTGCTAACAAACATTGCTCCCACAGGTACATTGGATACGAACACTGTGCCGAGAAATAAAAACCTTGATACCCTGTACTGGTACTGTTTACTCTGGTATTGTATAGAATTGTGAGTGTTGCAGTTGCTCTGAATAATAAAGTATCACTGATCACTGTCACCCACACTGTGCTACATAATATAACTGTGTAGGAAAGCATGTATATGTAAGTGGTAAGTCACTAAAGGTTGAAGAGGGCAATAGTCTAGATATGTCCTGGTACATCTGCATGTGCTCAAGACATGGCCAGAGTCTGTGCAGAAAGAGTTGGATAGCTATGTGCACAACATCAACCTGGAATCTGGGAGTATGTGTAGAAACAGTTAGTTAGTGTTAACAAACATTCCCTTCACAGGTATACCAGGTAAGAGGTGTATACTGCAGGTAAAACTAGTTCATGTATAACGATGACAGCCATATCACTGTCCAAACTAAGGCTATAGGGTAGTGTAGTAATACATGTAAGGTACAGATAACAGCACTGACTAGGAAAGTAATGTGGACTACAGGAATATACTAGTTGTTAATTGACATCTTTCTCTCCCCCACATCTCCAACAATAAACTACATACCCACCTCAACCGGTATGTAATGACTCCACTCTTCTGATTATGTCCTATTGGTTGGTATATATTTAAATTTGTTTCCATGCATGTGCCATATTGAATTAGCCCAGCATTGGTGGCATGGTGCCATCAATGTACCTGCATGCGGTTGTTATTACCACTGTGATCCCATATATGCATGTGGTCCATTTGCTATGCAACTGTTCCGTATATGGTGTCTGGGTTAATGGGAATATCTATGCATGCTGTTATACCTAACCCTGGAATGTGATGACTATTACTAACCCACATATGATGATAAAATATAAACACTATAGCACATTTGGGAAGGCTGGTCCCAGCGGACCCACCTGTCCCACCTCAGCTGTCCATGGCACCGGGCACCAGCATGTCTGGGTCCCAACCCAGGACCTCCTCATCCATTGATCCTGCACCACCTTTCAGTGGAACTGCCTCAGGGGATGGGGCACACCCCCCCTGGGAGCGGGCATGGACAGGAACCTGTCACCCATCACCAGGACCAGGTCTTGGTGTGTAGCAAGCTCCGCATGGAGGTCGGAGATCTGCTACGCCAGCTCGTGGGCCATGAGTCACAACTACAGGGTCAGCCTGGCTCTGCAACTCAGCCTCCAGCACAGCCACCTTCGGGGCTGTGAAGGTGCAGTGGTGACTGCCCATGGGTGGGGATCTCAGTCCCACTGTTCCAGCTAGGGAGCTTATGGGATTCCGATTTCCCAGCACCGCTCCCCATCAAGGTGTTTACTCCCACATGTGTCATATACTGCCCCTGTATGTGTCTTGTTTGTCTTGTCTGTTAACTTACCCAACCTACTTCCCCAAATATACCTACTATCCCTCCCCAACATCCCACTCTCACCTGAAAAAAAGGGGGCAATTTGTTCCCCAAAAAAAATCTCGCCCCATACATAGCTGTCCATTTCACACACGTGTCCACTAGACAAATGTAATCTGGTCTAATTGGCATCACAACATATTATTGTTGTCCTCACCCCTCTCTCAGGGGTTTGAGTGAACAAATCTACCTCCAAATTCAGATTATATGCACAGCTGTTGCTGTAAAAAAATGGGCAGCTATGGACCTTCCCTACACCCTTCCTGCACATCCCTAGCTATTTTCCCTACTGTCTTTCCCTCTTTGTTCCCCTTTTTCACCACTTTCTTATCAACCCTTTTTTCTTTTCTTTTAAAGAAATTAACATGGGAGTAAGCACCTTTAAGCAGCAGTAAGCAGTTTTAAGCCTATTTGCGCAATGGTAAGCAATGCCAACACTGGTTAAGCAATTTAAAAGTTAACTGAGTATAAGAAACTATAACAGGAAGCTAGCAGTGCTTACCTCCATGCAAACCCGCTTACAACTGCTTAAAAGTGCCTTAATCATTCTGTATCCAATGGCCATTGTTCTGCCCAGCAACAAAATAAACAACCTCTGCAAGGGTTGAACCCAGGACCCTGCATACTATATTGCTTTACCACTAAGCCATGTAAGATACACATAAACCTGACGTTTTCACAAACATATCATCCAGCCCAGTCATTCAACAGTACAGGGAATGTATTTCAACATGTAGATATATGTGTGTGTGTGTGTGTGTGTGTGTGTGTGTGTGTGTGTGTGTGTGTGTGTGTGTGTGTGTGTGTGTGTGTGTGTGTGTGTGTGTGTGTGTGTGTGCGTGTGTGTGTGTATATTAATATCTAAATAGATATAGCATATCTATATATGTAGATATATATATATATATATATATATATATATATATATATATATACATACATCTAGAGATATATATGTCTACATCTATATGTATATATATATATATATATATATATATATATATAGCAATTTATATATATGTAAGCAGATATATATATATATATATATATATATATATATATATAGATAGATATATATATATATAGATAGATATATATATCTACATAGGTATATACGGACATACATCTGTAGATAAAAATGGAAACATAACAAAAACATATATGTCCACATGCACTGTTAATGGGGTTGAGAGGCCCCAAACAACATACTTCTTGTATGAATAGGTATCCCCCCCCACAGTAAAACACATCTGCCCTGCAATGCACTACCAGCTGTTGCAGATCACATAACCAGGACCTGACATGACACAGGCACAAGATATTAACAGTACTCCATCCCACCTGTATGATGTCAGGCTGGTATCAGTAACATATCATGCATTTCAGTCCATCTCCCATAGGGACTGTACAATGTGGAAGCAATCAACACCCCTAGGATACATATACACAGACACATATATGCAGATACAGATATGCAGATGCATACATATATATATATATATATATATATATATATATATATATATATATGTGTGTATATATAAATATATATATATATATATATATATATATATATATATATGTGTAACTACACATACACATGCAAAGATATGTATAGTAAGATACATATGTAGAAGGCGCACATAATATGGAACAGCCACGATGCCTACAGTTACCAACTTACCAAGTGGACATTGTATGAGCCACCCATAGAAATGACAGTCATTGCCTGGAAGATATACCCACAGAGATGTCAAAGGATATAACACCACACACAGGTTTGTATACATGGGAAAGCTTTATTTGTGTACTTTTATAGTTGTATATTCCATGTCATATAGCTCTTCAGACACTGACATCCATATAAACAGAGTAATGCAACTGTGAAACAGTTATACTAATACAGTAGTCTGAAAAGGCTTACAGATGTTTATGTCCAGGCCGAGGCCTTCAAGTAGCAAAATAGTAAAGACAGACTGGGCCACAGGATACCAAACAATCTGCAGTAAGTAATGCAGATATATAGATCAGCAGCCTCTATCTACACTCTGTACGCAATACCTAGGGGTTAAAGACCTCAGTTGCTGTAATGGGATGTAACTGTTACATAACAAGGCATAACTGAAACCATCACAAGCACACTGACAAACAGAACAGTCTGTATGGCAGGAGGCAGTAGGCATGTTTTTACCCAAGGAGGATTGTATATAATGTACATCCAGATACCTTAAAGCAGCTTACCCCTGATACCCCCACATGTTGTAACAGCCTAGGTTAGATATGGTGCATTCCCCCCAGACTCAATAATACAGAGCCATATACCACTGTTACATACACTGGCCTATGGAGTGCATAAGGGCACACATGTATTGCACAGGTGAAGCCCACAAATATATGGCCCCAACCCCACCATATGTGTGGGGGACACAACAGCAGTGGATTGATGGCAGAAATGGCAGCATGACATACTCACAGCCCACTACAGAACAACCCCTGACAGCATGTCATATATGCAAAGCCTGGTATGTAGGTGGAGGACAGAGGCTGAAACACAGGCCCATATGTGGAAAACTGTTGTCATACACTAAGCAAGTCACTGGTGTTACAGGGTAATCTGCAACATATCTTTAGTCATGAATATGATGTTAGAAACAGAAATAGATGTAGCCATGTACTGATGGCACTCAACACACACATTGCCAGTGAAATCTCTGACACAAGACCTGTGTGGTGGACAGACAAAACATAATAGGCACACCTCTGGTCATCAAGAGGATAGGCCCACAGTTGAGAGCTATGCAGATAGACTGCATTCCAAGTTAAATTAGTATGTACACACAAACCCTGCAACACCAGTGCTATACAATCCATACAACAACTCTACTCACACTCTGTAGTTCTGGAACCTCCTACAAATATGTAGCTGGCCTGAGTTTGCAGGTTCCCCTGTAAAAGTTATTGCTACCTGCTGTCTGTAACAGTGATGCCCACACACAGGAAATATGTCCATCACACAGGAAAGGTAAAGGGACCACGTCCACATGATGTAGGGATTTATAGTAGGTGGTTGCCATGACAGTGGTAACTGGAAGTACTACACAGCAAGCTGCATGCAGGTAGCAAGTGGATGACACTGACTGGTGCAGAGGCCATCACCTGACCATGTGCATCACCTACAAAATCCATGCTGCAGTCTATTCAAAGCAGCTCAATCCATTTACTGGGCAGAGACCAAGAGAGTGAGAGAGAGAGAGAGAGACAGAGACAGATAGTGAAAGTGAAAGTGGAAGTGAAAGCCAAAGCCACAGGAAAAAATATATATATAATTACATCCAGCAAACTATCCAGGACAGACATCATTCCCACAACAGCTGTACAACACTGCGAACCAAGTCCAAACCACTCAGGATCAAAAAATTTTGCTAACGTATTTTATTAAGACCGTTTTCGCTTCTCAGAAACAAGAAGCTTCTTCAGACATAGTAAAAGGCGCCAAAGCGCTTTTTTAAATACAGCGGCTTTTTGTTTTCATGATGTCATATCCTTAGCAACTGATAAATTCTACGAACCATTTTTTAATATACATATAAAGCAATCAACCTAGACCAACATTCCATCAAAAAGCAGATGTTTCAAACATCTTAACATCTTAAATGTTTTTAAACTTTTTTAAAAAGAATCAGTAAAATGTACTTCCTTACAAAAAAATATATTTAAAAACTTAGGTCACTATGCAAAACCTATAATCAAGTGCATGTGATCCTTAAAAAAGTATCAAATAAAATGTCAATTAAACACCTATTCACTTGGTTATAATAATAATATTACAAAAATTATATAACTTGGGTGACACTTATGAGTTGATTAATATCTACAAGTTGGTGTAAAAATCAGGCTATTCACAACTCCATTAATACTGGACACAATTGTTTAAGGTGGATAGTGAACTACTTAATTCCTTAGGTAACTTTTATATTTTAAAATAACAGAAATGTTACAGGCTTCATTCAACCCAGGAGGGGAAAAAGCGTTTAGTAGTAACTGCCATTCTAGCTCTTTAATTTCAAGAAGGAGAGACTGGGGGCCTCCCCTAATTCCAACTTTAACTAGGTCAATCCCCATAAAGCAAAAGCCATGTCCAGCATGTTCTAGGACATGCTTTGAAAGGGCGTTGTCTGTTTTTTTATTTTTTATGGCGTAGTTGTGTTGGTAAACACGGTCCCGCAATCTGCGGTCCGTTTTACCAACATAAAACGCAGCACAACAATTACACAGTGCAATGTAAATAATTGACTTAGTATCACAAAAGATCTTATGTTTAATGAAAAATTTCTCTTTTCTTATAATAAAGGAGTTTCCTGTTTTTAATAATCTACACCAGTTGCAAAACCCACAGGAAAAAGTCCCAACTTGTCTCAATGGAAGGCCACTAAAATCCCCTGTTTGCAACAGTTCTTTTAAGTTTTTACCTCTCCTAAATACAAAAGAGGGGAATGAACCCAAGATTTCAAGTAAGTGGGCATTGTTTACAATAAAATGCCAATTTTTCTTGATAATTGTACACATACTGTCAATGTGTTTGTTATGAGTAATAATGAAACTAATCTTAAAATCCTGGGTTGGGCAACCCTTTTCATGAACATTGTTGTTATTTTCCTGTGAAATAAGGTTTGGTTCACTACTAACTGTAGATGTTACCAAAACTTCGGTACCTAAAAGGTTACACGATTTAGTACCTTGGAGGAGTGGTTGGTAAAACCCTGATGTTCTTTTAAATGCCACTTCATTGATTAAACTATCAAGGAGTTCACAAGGGTAGCCCCTATTCAAAAACATACACCTGAGTGTG
Organism: Protopterus annectens; assembly: GCF_019279795.1. Taxonomy (NCBI): domain Eukaryota; kingdom Metazoa; phylum Chordata; order Ceratodontiformes; family Protopteridae; genus Protopterus; species Protopterus annectens. Next base: position 1,338,297,477 of record NC_056744.1, on the reverse strand, counting down.
GAACACTCATCTTCAAAGGCTGTTTGGGTGTTACACATACGTGTAGCTCTCACTAACTGGCCCTTGACAATGGACTTTTTCTGTTTCCATGGGTGGTTGCTAGAAAAATGTAAGAAAGCATTGCAATAGGTGTGCTTTCTGAAAATACTGGAGAGAATTCGGTCATTATGGAGATCTTTAACAAGTTTAACATCAAGATAGTCAATCTCACTAACAGAAAAGTGATGAGTGAATGTTAAAAAAGTGCATGATGCATTCATTTTCCCCATTAAGTTGGTAACAGTGTCCAGGTCTCCTTGTATGAGAATAAACACGTCGTCTAAAAAACGCGTGTAAAATTTATTTACCTCTTTAAACTGGGTATCCTTAAACAGGAATGTCTTTTCCCAATAGGCAACCACTAAATTAGCAACGCTCCCTCCACATGGGGAGCCCATAGCGATACCCCTTTTCTGAAGGTAATAGCTGTTGTTGAAAATGAAAAAATTGGACGATAAAATGATATCAAGGAGAATAGTGACCACATCAATTTCATCTTTCGGAGCTCCTAAATCAATTAACATCAATTCAACCCATTCCACAGCCTCTTGGTGTGGTATGCAGGTGTATAAATCTACCACATCAATAGTTAAGAAGTTGTTGGAAGGGTTGAAGGGGATGTTGTTGATGGACCCTAAGAAAGACCAGGAGTCTTTACAAATCTGGGGTAGTAGCTTAAGGTATTTATTTAAGATGTAATCAACAACCTTGGCACAAGGATGGGTAATACAACATCTCCCATCCACTAGAGCACGCATAGGTGGGTCCACCAAGTTTTTATGAATTTTGGGGATCCCAAACATAACTGGTACTCTAGGGAAGGAGATGTTGATGAAATTGAAGGTTTCGATATCAATCCTCCCTTCAATAAATAAATCCCTGAAATACCCTTTAATTCGGTTGTATTGACCTGAAGTCTCATTAAGGGATGAAATTTCATAAGCTGATGAATTTAGTACCTTAGACATTTTTAAATTGTAATCATCTTTATCAAGGATGACTAAACCCCCACCCTTATCTGGTTTAATCACCCTAATTGGTGAATTGCCTAGATTTTTTAAACTTGCCCTTTGTTCGGGAGAGATGTTACTTTTACTTTCAAACCATTTGATATTCTCAAACAGTTGTCTAAAGTCTATTTCATAAGCATACTCAAATGTTTGCAAAATAGGATGTAGGGGGGGATTAAAGGTACTTAGCATTTTAAAGGGGTGTTTATCTTTAATAGAGTCACCATTAAATAGAACTTTAAGGTTCAAGCTGCGTACAAAACATTTAAGGTCCATCAAACACTTAGGCAAACAGATCTTCTGGTCAGGAACGAAGGATAAGCCGAAGGCCAGCAGTTCAATTAAGTCTTGATCAATGTTGACTTCGGAAAAATTGTATACCTTAAAGTCACCTTTTTTATTTGTCAAAATTTTGGGTTTACCAGCAGGGGAAACAATAGACTCTATTCCAAGTTGTTCTGGTTGTTTTTCCGCTGGTTGTTCTTCCGCCCTAAAAAAGGTTTATTTTGGTTTTTGTAGTTAGGGTAATACCCATTTTTATTATAGTTAGTTTTTATTCTATTTCTTCTCCTGGGTTGGTGAAAAGATGGACCTTCATCACCGTCCTCATTTTCAAATTCATTCTCGTCCAAAGGAACTGGAGGGGGGGCAACATCTCTGTCATTAAGGTTTTTAGTATGTAGTCCACCTTTATTTTGAAGACCTTTAGTGTTCTTGGCCAAGTTTGGGTAAGCCATCTCGGTAGCGTATGCTTGCCGGTCTCTCAATAGTTTTTTATTTTTATTTGTTTTTAATTTGACCAGTAACGAATCTATACTTTCAAAAATCCGGTTATAATCATATTTATACCGGAGAAAATTTAGGTCTGTTTTGATTTTATCATCAAGGGCATTAGTTTCTGACAACAATAAGTCAATTTGTTTTTCATAATGCTTAACCATAACTCCTAATAGTTCAAGCCCTTGTTTATTTAACACGCAAGCAAGTTCATCCATAAATGAGATGTCAAAAAATAACCCAGTAGGAGCAAAGGAGCTCCTCAAGCCTTTAGGCACGACACTTTCTCTGATGCACTGTTTAAAGTAGGAAACTTCGAGTTGAAGTTTCCTAATCTTTAACATATTATTGTCCAGTGACTTTAAGTTGATAGCAATGCTATCATTAGTGTTACCTGAAAGTCCAAGACCCATGGCCGACGGGCCCGATGTAGAGTTAGAGCCAAAAGCAAACGCTTCGATATTCTTAGCCCATTCCCCAAACGAGGGCACGCCAATAAGCCCAGGATCAAGGTTAGTAGCACCCGAAGTATTACTACCATTGTTTACACCAAGCGCAGATCCATTCCCACCATGTCGGTTGTTGTCATCCGTTTGGCTTAATAAAGAAGGCAGCCTTATACCTGCCGATGTTTCTGCAGGATTGAAGCTCGACCCGGAGATAGTCGTCCTCTGTACTTGCCCTGGTTGGAGTGGGACGGAAGAACCACTCTCCGATCTCATCCCATTGCTGGTCGGTTGAGTAAATGAAATGATCCGACTATTTTGTGCACCGTTAGACTCGATCCTGTCTAAACGTGAATTTAGAGAGTCAAGACGTTGAGTTAATAGCACAAGTAAATTTTCAACATTAACTTGGTCACCCATGGAAGGAACATCCGTAGAAGAAATGTTCCCAGTCTCGAAAAGAACCGGAGTTCTTGGACTTGACATTTCGCGGACAAACAAACTAGCGAAGGCAACAAGTAACAAAACAGCTGTACAACACTGCGAACCAAGTCCAAACCACTCAGGATCAAAAAATTTTGCTAACGTATTTTATTAAGACCGTTTTCGCTTCTCAGAAACAAGAAGCTTCTTCAGACATAGTAAAAGGCGCCAAAGCGCTTTCCCACATTCCCACAACAGGTATGTGAAGTATATATGCATGTAATTGAATGTAGTACTTGGTCCATAATAATGGGATAGATGATGTTGAATGATTTATATGTGCCATCAGGTGCTGTTGTAATGATGTGCAGCTGAACAACTGCTATGGACAATAGTGTCTTTCCCTGTGGGTAGTGGGCCATAGCCATCAACTGTGTGCAGATCAGCACTGACTGACAAGATGTAAGCCATCATAGTGTGTGTTGTGTAATGGGAAGTGTGTATATTACATGGCCAATAGCTGGGAGTGGAAGTAATGCCATTATGATGGACATGTGAGATCCACAGCCCTCCTTGCAGGATACTCATGTTAATCTGTAATGTAGCATGCAGGAATGCCATAGGTGCGTAATAGGGTTGGACCTACATATACCCCCCTAATGTCAGGCTGTGCCCATATGTGGCACCTGTCTGTGTTGTAGCAAGGCAGAACAGTGCAGCTGTGCAGAAAGGTGTTGTGAAATTGCGGACCTGATGTCGGAATGTACCACACATATAGGTATGCATATGTGTGCATATGTACACATATACAATATATAAACATATATATATATATATATATATATATATATATATATATATATATATATATACATACATGTATGTCCACAAATATACAGATACCCATGTGTAGACATATATATGAGCACATATATACATTACATATATCTACACATATATAGATATATACCTATATGCACATGTCTACATATATACAAACACACACACAAACATATATGTATATAAATACATGTCCCCTATATTACTACCACAGTGCTGCATGCTATGTGTGAGGAAACATCACACATAGCAATACACAGATATCTACAGCTGGCAGTGTGTGCAACATGGACGGGTATGTCACATGTTAACCCCTTGTTGGGACTACATTGCCCTTGTCTGTGAAGTATGGAATGGGAATATGGGGAAGTATGGCAGGTATAGTTGTGGAGGTGGTCAGGGTTGGTAGATATAGAGGACAGTCTACAGGGGTGATATGTGACACGTGGTGGGTAAACACCTTGGATGGTGCTTGTGGTCTGTGATGTGGATGCCCCATGGGCCCCAATATGGGCACAATGGGAACAAGCCTCCCATCCACTGCTACTCACAACAGCAGTCCATGTCCTGAAGGTGACTGGCCTGGAGGCTGAGCAGGAGGGGCATGTCAGCCCTGTGAATGTGTACTGGGTGCCTCAGAGTGTTGTAGCACATCCCACATGTGTCTGTGGAGCCCATTATAGAACAGACCCTGGACCTGACCTCAGAGGACAGGAACATATCTGTGTGTGTGTCCCCAGGGGTGGGGACAACATTCTCTGGGTTGGTTCCACCTGACGGTATTGCTGGACCAGTACATGAGGAGGCCCCACTGTGAGATACACATGTGATGTGGCCAGGTAAATGGGCAGATGGGATTGGAGAGGTGGTTCTGCTGGGCAATAGTACATATACATGCTATTGTATCACTGTAACAGAACATATGCTGGTAGTAATAGTCTACACAATCCCCGAACATGTCCAACAGCATGCATAGATATCCCCAATAACACAGAATGTCAGATGTGTATCAATCACAAAGCAGCCATATCACAAGCATATATGGATCCATAGTGGCCCTGACAATGGCATGCAGGTGAATACTCTATAACAGGCTAGCAGTGATACTGTCCACACAGGAAACATGGCTGCAAACACATAGCAGAAAGTGTGGTACAATACAATATCTGTCCCACTGGTAGGTAAGCTGTAGCCATACCTAATGAGTTGTGTGTACAGTTTGTTGTCACTGATATGGTGGGGAAGTGACAGAGATGTGTATGAGGAACTGTGGTAACCTTGCTGCATGAGTTGCTCAGACCTGTTAACATCTTTATGTCTTTCAGCCAAGATGTCACATGCCCGTCTGCCAACATATTCAGCAGCCGAAAATGAAGTGCTGATTATGTATTTAATCCAGCACTACCCTGTGCTGTTTGGCTGGGCCACCCATGACCAGCAGGAGTGGACCACCCTGTGGAACGACCTAGTCCACAGGGTCAATGATGTCAGACTGCACAATCGCAGTTATGAGCAGGTCCGGTATCATTGTGTTGATCTGCTTCACAATGCCCATCGGCATGCTGCTGCAGGCCAGGAAATCACCTCACCACAGGGGGCATGCCATCCACCCCCCCTGATACATGTGGAGGAGCTCCTGGCCAGCCTTGTGGCACCTGCCCATCCGGCCAGATACCAACCGCTGGACACCTTTGTGGAGGTGGGTGCCACCAAAATACTGGCCGAGGAGTATGCAGGTAAGGCCATGGGGAACATCAGTAGACCACTGTTGTGTATATATCCACATCAGTACAGGTAGACCATGAATATCTGACATGTCATAGGTATATTGTGCTGCTGCATAGTAGTGATAAACAGATGCCCATATGTGGTAGTATTGTGGAAATGTGCCATTGATGTATTGCAATACTGCACCCACCCTGTAGTACTGCCACAGGTGTGGCCACTGACATTGCATCTCTCACCCTCTTATGTAGGTCCCTCCAGGTTACCACCAAAGCAGCAGCCTGTAGCCAGTGAGTATAGTTTATGTAGATGCTTGCCAACACACCGGGCATGTAATGGCGATGGTATATGCCATGCACACATCTAACACACCTACCCAGAATGCATGCTGTACATATGCACGTATTGTTGCTGTGAAATGCATGGCATCACAGGGGTATTGGAAGGATATGTCAGACACCTGCATGATAACTAACATACTGTAATTGTGGTGTGTGTCCAGAGGGAGTAACATAATGGTGGGAGACATGGCCTACAGTAGGGTCATGTCTGGAACAACACCCATATACAGTGCAACACCAGTGTATATACCTGTAGGACAATGGCAACTGCTTCAGAGATACACTATGGCATAAGGCATTACAGTAGTCCACCTTACCAGCTGGGACTAGGCTGTAACATGTGGTGTTCAGTGTATGGGACACTACAAAGTGACACATGTGTAGGGCTTGCTTGTCATGCATCTGCAAAACAGCTGAAGGAGGGGGGGTGTCAGCATTACACACCAGTGCACAGCAGCAGGGATCCTAAGGATGCTAAGAATGGCAGTATCTGCACATAGTCAGGTTCAGGACCTGTGGCAGACGTAACCGTACCCCCATAGCAATAGTGACAGCAGTGTGCGAACACCGAGGGATATGCACATGAGTAGACCTTGCAATCATGCAGAGTAGGGGGACATGTGTAGGGCAGACTGAACACACACTGGCAATTGCAGATGGCCCACGCTGGTATACCCCTGCCAGTAGTGATGAATGCTGTAATATAAACAAGAGATGCGTCAAACCGTCATAGCACACATATGCCCACATGGAGTGTATGCATCACGGTCAGCATCCACACACCTAACACATTCCATAGACACTGCATGTGAAAGTATGTTGCATATTGGGCACATGTACTGTTAAGATATGCAGTGATGTGGTCCCAGTGCAGATCACAGATGGGTGCGTCATATCAGGAAGGGTGTGTGCACCCCCCATAGCCATGGTATGCTCTGATGGTTGTTAATGTAAGAGTATTGGCTTGGTCATACATGGTCGGCTGATGTTGACAGCTGTAAATCAGGCATCAGGCATTCACAAATGACATCTGTCCACATATCATCCCAGGTATGTGTTGCTGAAAAACATAGGGGCTGTGAGCATTAAAGCTGACATAACTGACACAGTGCTACACCTTCTGCAATGGGCTTCACAACTGTGAGATGTGGGGCACAGTACATGGCAGGGTGCAGAACAGGTGCACAGCAATACTGTGTACATGGGTGCAGTGGTATCCAGGGGAAGGGGCATCACCTAGTGACACAGCACATGCATAACACACATGTATATGGCTGCTAGCATGGATTGACTGTAGCTGAACTGCATGTTGTTGTGTACCATATGTTCTGCATGTTGACAGATGTGTAATAGGAGGACTGTGCGTACTATCATTGTGCACCCTCACCCATGTGTGTGTGTGTGTGTGTGTGTGTGTGTGTGTGTGTGTGTGTGTGTGTGTGTGTGTGTGTCCCGGTGGTTAGATGGTTTGTCTGTAGGGTCACTCTGGTGAAATGGAGGGAGGTTGATGCATGTAGGATGTATGTGTGCATGTGTGTGTTTGTGTGGGTGGCCATGTATGCACATGTGAGATTGTGGAGTGTTTATACAGCAGTACCTCCCTTTGGGACAGTGCAGTACATGGACATGGACTGCCACATTACACACCAGGAATACCTGTCATGTGTGTAATCACAGGACAGCTGATAGTATAATATGGTCTCTAGCATGGAACAGGCATTGAGAGGGAAGGTAGACACCAGATGCACCCTTAATATCGCATTCAGCAGGAAGGTCACCTGCAACCCATGTATGCAGTACTACAGATGCATTGGGGAAGTACTAGTCAACTCCAGGGAGTGCCTCACAATATTACAGTTATCACATGATAGGCTGAATGAGAAGCATATCTGGCATGTACTGAGCATTACATGCACATGCCACACCAGTGTGTGATATTATGGATAGAACATAGTAGCCCACACATATACGGGCCATGCTCATGATGTCCGGACATACAGAGGGTACATACTGAAAGACAACAGGGAGGCCATGTAAAACTATTACATAGAGGTCAGGTAGGTAATGTAGTAACAGGTCTTGTGGTGTGATCGCTTGTGTAGGCATTTAAAGGACTGATATGTTAATGAGTGGTATCAATGTGTGTATGTTAACAAGTGTGATGCAGGATGGGGTACCACATGGACATATATGTGGGACTGTCTGTAAAGCCATGGACAGGTAGTTATTATGGACGTGTGTGTGTGTGTGTGTGTGTGTGTGTGTGTGTGTGTGTGTGTGTGTGTGTGTGTGTGTGTGTGTGTGTGTGTGTACTGTTAGGCAATGCTGTACAGGTTTTAAAGTGTGTTTATTGTTTTCCCGCACAGGTGGTGAGGTGGGTCAGGGTCCCTCCTGCATGCAATCTGATATTGGTGTCCATACAGACACTGAAGATGATGATAGTACTGTTGAGGCACAGGTGGGGTTGTCAGGGGCCGACACTGTGCCAACATTTGACATCCCCAACCCTGCACACAGTTTCAGTGCCTATACATACTCCATCACCAGTGACCATAGCGGAGGGACAGCTGGTGTTTGGAGGCAGTGCACAAAAAAGTGTGGTAACCATGCCTACTGTATCCAGTCACAGCAGGCATAGCCAGATATCCAGCAGGCACCACATAGGCGGATGCCCCAGGGTGCTATTGGAAGGGCCGCTGGACATCATGCTCCTGCCAGAAGCAACATAGCTGGTACCAGCAGGTGCATGTTTCAGGCTGTCATGGTGGCACAGGCATGTATGGAACATTATACCAGGCAAGACCTGAGGCTGCAGAGGGCTGCACTCACATCTGTAAGTGACAACATCCATGAACTGTCTGGTGCCATCCGTGCTTATACCGCGCTCATGGATAGACGGCATGGTGAGATGAAGGCCCTCATTGGCTGTGGTGTGTCTGTGCTTCGACATGTGGTGGGGATACGCCGACAACCGTGTGGACGTGGGCCAGCAACACCAACAGTTGGCAGCCAACATGGATGTGCTAGGACACCAAGCGGCTCTCGTAGTGGCAATACCAGCACCAGCAGTGCGGGGGGGGGGGGTTCTGTCCACACCACACCATAGCAGGCCACTTGCATGTTGTCCTGGCCAGTCCCAGGAGCAGCCTAGTACCAGCAGGCATTTGTCATCAGCAGGTGAGAGTAGCACATCGAGGCCTGTACCTGGACATGCCCATGGAACCCTTGGCAGGCACAGTCCACGTGTCCATGGCCGGAGACAGTGAACTGCACACCCTGCCAGGTATGGTCTGCAGCTGTCCATAAACACATGTGTAGGGCAGCCACACGGCAGGACTGTGTGCATGCATACCCACACACTATACAAACACACCTAGGGCAACCCCATTCCTACACAAACCACAGCACCATGCCCAGCTCAATGCAGTACACCCCTCACCCACACACATGGTGTCAAATGTATGGCCCACCCTTGGCCTCTGGCAAACTAACATCACACCCTGTGCACGTGATGATACCTGTGCCACATCCCTGTCATCCATGTCATCAATGCAGGGACAGGCTAATATGGCTCTGATGCACACAGTGACTGTACTGCAGGGTACCACGGTACTGTAGTGTAACATGTTGTAAGGAGTAAAGTTTAATACATGTATGGCAGGTAGTGTAGCCATCCAACAATGATGCATTATAGCTCTTAATAACACTGGTTGGTTTTGGTCCCTATAATGTTTTCCATTTGTGTTGTAGGTGTACATGTGTCAGCACAAGGATGCCCTGTGCATATGATGATACCTGTGCCACATCCCTGTCATCCATACCATCAGTGCAGAGACAGGCTAATATGGTTCTGATGCACACGGTGACTGCACTACAATGTACCATAGTAGTGCAGTGTAACATGTTGTAAGGTGTAAAGTGTAATGCATATATGGCAGGTAGTGTAGTCATCCAGCAATGATACATTATAGCTGTTAGTACCACTGGTTGGTTGTGGTCCCTATAATGTTATCCATTTGTGTTGCAGGTGTACATGTGTCAGCACAAGGATGGCCTGCAGTCATATTCCACAATGGGGTATGGCACTGTGGTGACACCATGGCTGTGACATATCTGGGGTACAGTTGAACACGTCACAGGTTAATGAAACAGTTATTGCATGTGCCACATGGACAGGTGACCCGCTGAGGCATGTATAGCCTGCAACCTGATGTACACCCATCCACATATACACACACTGTTACTTGGCAAAACTGGGACTAGACCCCTTCCTAGCTATGTAGTGATACTGAAGTGTGTGGCTGACATTGCACACACCACACAACGTTTAGGGTGAGGTGTATCCCAGGTTACATGTTACATGCAGAACATCCCCAGACATGTACAGTATGCTAATGGGGGATGTAATGGGTGTATATGGACAATACATAGTGTGACATAACTTCATATAAACATTAACAGACACATAACAGGCAGACACACATCTGAGATACCAAGGCCTATCACTGCTAACTAACTGGACTGTGTGCCCAATGTATTACAGGTGGTTGCACACAGCACATGTATAACTAGCCTTGATTGTGGTATCAGTTACCTGTATGGTTGATGGTGACAGTGGTAACCATAACGTGGTACATGGGACATATACTGGGTGTACCTTAGTGTAATGACAGCGTACACAGCACCCATATTCCCCAGTAGATATTGTACTCTCTGAAACCCATGATGACACTCTGCCATACCCGCCATCACACATTAGCCGTGACTGCAATACAACCCATAGTATACCCCAACAGTGGTATTACAGGGATATGCATTTAATGCACATGCCACATACGTAGTAAGGTGTTGCATTGTCATGCCTCAGCTATGGGCAGCAACAACACTATCTGTACTACTGTGTGGCAATGGGCATTGTAATAAGAGTATGTGGCCTCGAATCCTGCACCCTACAGATATATGGACATGCACAACTACACACTCATGCCAGAACACAATGGGTATCCCATGCCTATCAACCCATACGTAAAACACTGTAGTACTGGTACTGCAAGGCTCATGTAGAAGATATGGGGAGGAGCTTAACATGGTACATGTATTGTCCCATACAGCAGCAGCCACAACTGACTATGGCAATGGGTGTTGCTTTGGTTGTGAAGGCCCTCATGGAATTTTCAAGTACAGGTGTGCTAACACACAGACACTGCTATACTCAGTCATACACACATACACATGTGTCACTACAGGGGTGCATTGCTGCAGGTGGTCATAGCCATGCACCTAGCTATTGTCCAAGGAGAGATGGGTTGTGTAAGGGCTGTGCGTACAGTGGTATCCTACCACCTGCCATGTGGCAGCAGGCACTCTATTGACAGTCACTACTGTGGTGACCCTCAGGGTGAGAATTACATGCATCAGCCAATCCTCCAGGTGCTTCCTGCATATGGCCACTGAAGTGAAAAAGGTGACATGTATGCAACATGCATTACAACACATGGGTAGTGTCTGTGATGGAGACCTGTACCCAAGCATGTTCTGTTGACTGTGGTAGTGTAGTGGTGCTATCAGTGGCATGTGGTGCATACAGAGGACATCTCCTATATGTGCCAGTTCTTACACAGCTGGGCAGGCATGTCAGTGTCAATCAAGCTTAGGTTTCCTGTACATATTCCAGCTGGATATCTACAATCTGCACATCTGCACAGGGACTGACAGTCGTCAGCTTGGCAAGTAGATATGCAGTAGGATGAGTGTGGTGACAGATAGATGTTTGACAGCAATATGCATGCCATAACTACATGTCAGAAGGCCTCGCTAACATGTGCTGTACAGACGGTAGTCTACAGTTACATTCCACATTTCGGATCATTACCCAAAAAGGGGTATATACTGTGACACAGCTGACACACCAGGGATACAACAGGGAGAATTCAGTGCCCAGCTATGCCTACAGGTGTGTCTGTTGTCAGTACTACAGTTAGCACTCTGCTCTTGCCTGGGTAAGCACTGTCAACAGTAGTACTGCCATGATACACTACATGCCAGTGTGACAGCATGTACCCTGGCCTAATAGCCCTGTATGTAACACATTCACACAGATAACAGTGCTGTACAGGCCACATATACATCTGTGTCCCATGCACGACACACACACCACTTGCTACTGTAATGACAGCACATAGGCGCATATACAGGAGTGAGTACCCTGCTATGTTATCAGACTGGGTGGTGTGACCTGGTTACCAGGGCTAAGCCATGCTTAGCAAGTATCAACATTGTTGCAATATAACAGCTGAGCTGATTTGCACACCGGTAAGCGATGCCTACACTGTGTTAGCCCCCGTTTGTGTACCCATAGCTTAGCACTGCTTATCTTCGAGCAAACCCGCTTAAAGCTACTCAAATCTGCCTTAACCACTCTGTATCCAACAGCCCTTCTTCTGCTCCACAGCAACAGAAACAGACCTAGCAGGTCTTGAACAGGACCCTGTACACTACAGTCACAACACTTAACCACTACGTCATGACCACTGTGAAGACAGCTATTGTTTTACCAATATAGCTGTCAATACACATATTGTGTAGTATTGAACATTTGCCTTTACTTCCTAAAATGTGTAGTCCTTGTTATTAATATGACTGTTGCATCACATATGTTGTTTTATCATAATGTACACATAGCAGATACATATGGTGAGATACATCTGGGAGGGTATACACAACTGTGAGGTTTACACATGACAGGAATATGGTTATATACAAATAATAGGTCAATATATGTCTACATGTACATACACATGTATACTCATACATATGTCTGTATACACATCTGTATAGTGCTCCATATATATGGCCATGTGTACATCTCTTCATATGTAAATATATATATATATATATATATATATATATATATATATATATATATATATATATATATATATATATATATATGTGTATATACAGCTATATATGTATGCACATCCTATGTGTACAGATATGCCTAGATATGTTGGTATATATGTACATATCTATAACTATATGTGCATACATATCTATTCTGATATACCTACTACTGTCAATATATATGTAGATATCCATACATATATGTGCATATGTGTCTCTATCTGTATATATATATATTGCTCTGTATATGTATATATCTGAGTGTTTATATGTATATCTATGTACATATACATATCCATCTATGTATGTCGATATGCATATGTGTATATATTTATATAGATATCTGGATAATTATATATACATATATTTTCACCAAATGTCCTGAACATGGAGTGTAGCCCTAACACAGCCCCTATAGTCCCAACTTCATAGTGCAAGGGGATGTCAGGTATGTATAGCAGGTACATTTATAGACTATTTGTACTGTAATAGGTAGTGTCTTCACAGACATGGTGTGTGTGAAAGGTCACATCTGCTTTTAACATGTGCGCCATTTGCTGCTGACAGACATCCTAAGGACATCATAGTACAGTACCTCTGTTAGCACGCAATGCTCCTGTGGACTACAGCAGAGATATTGGCCAATATATGTGGACAGTCTGACACACTCTGGATAGTCCAGAGGTATACAAAGAACCCGCATTCACACACCCCTGTCTGTCCTGACACATAATAATTGCTGGTACAGAGATGCCATGGCCACGGGCTACCCACTATATATTCACATACATCTATACAGCATCCCAATGCTCTATCTGACATACATGACTGTTATGGTGGCTCAGCAGCAGTACATCTGGCAAATTTTCTGGACATGACATCTCACTGGGTAAGTGCACTAAGCTGCTAGGCATGTAACAGAGCACTGTGCAGGCTACAGGCAGACTGGCTCAACACTGGCCTACATTTCCTATGGGGGAATGCACATGTACCAGCATATATAGTAGGCTCTACCGGCATGTCACAGCACAGAGCATGATACACCTGTGTAAAAGTGCATAACCACAACCAATGTGAACACAGCCACAGCCACATAGGTTCATAAGTTCATAGGTAGGTACTAGGCTATGCCTAAAGGCATTTATAAGCCTAGCTTGAATGTGTTGGCTTTCGCCACTCCCTTAGATTAGTTCACTGTGCCTCTGTCCAGCAGAGCCACTGAAGAGATCCCAGAGGTAAACTTTCTGTTTCCTATCCACTCGTCAAGGTTTCTTTTGAAGAGTGTTAGTGAGGAGCTCTGCCTAATGTAGATTGGGATCTTGTTCCAAAGCATGGGAAGTCTCTGGGATTATGGTAAGTCTCTGGGACATATGGTAAGCTAGCGTAATATTTCAGTATATGGACTATCTGTTTAACACCATCCTCCTATGTGCCACTCACACACTAACCCTACATATACTGGGCCGCTACACAGTGTAGTCCTATGGATGTCTGTGGTATGGGACATGTGTGTGTATGGCCCTACAAACATGTAAGCCGATAGGGTAACATACAGTGGAGCAGAATGTAACTTCAGATAGAACAGGACCAAGAACAATGATATCTACCACAGTCTGTACACAGGCCAAAGTACATATTAACAATACACGCACTCTCGACAATCGCCATAAGTACACAGACCTCAGTACTGTACACACAACCATAGAATGTCCAGGTTATGTCAAAAAATATAACCTCTACTATACATAACATGTGTAGCAGTCTGATATCTCACTGGCTTGTTATCAGATATGATGTCACTAATTATGGTGTACAGCACATATGCACCTCCTACTGCATGACATATGTACAAATATTGACAGAGTTGTGGCTGGAGGCTTATACACAGGGTCAATATTGACAGGTTGCTGTGATAACCTCATATATTTACTGTTGTAACAGGTTTTGTTGCAACATATGTCCTATGAGGGCTATGAAGTCATTAACCCTCATGGTGTCACCATCTACAGACTGCAATCCTCACACTACCTTCTGCAGTTTACAGATAGGTGTTCTCTGGGTAACACATGAAACAAAAGGCACCACACACTGCCCAGTCTGCAGATGATCCTACAGATGGGGGGTTTCCTCATAAACATAGCACTCACATGGCAGGTAATAAAACATGTTGGATAGCCATAACCACACACACCCTGTTTCCCTGTTTCCACAGTGTATGTTGTTAGAGGCAAATACCCAATCCATCTGTGATGCTGTTTGCCAAACAATAGATTGAGTTCCTGCTCAAAGTGAATGTAAAGGCCCAACACCAGCATGATGTTCCTAGATATTGGAGTGCATTTCCATGCATTTGGCTATGGGAATGTTATCACAGCTGTTCCACATGCAATCAGCTAGAGTAGGGCTGCAATTCATGTAGAGGCCATCAGCTGATCATGAGCATCACTTAAAATACACATGCTGCTGCCTAAGCAAAGCAGGTGTAAGTCTCACATCCACCAGAGAGGGAGTGAGAGAGGCAGAGACAGAGGGAAAGAAAAGTCAGGAAGGGGTGGGAGAGTAAAACTTAAGCATGTTTGTGTCACACACCTACCAGTGCAGGGTATCTAACCAGTGAAGACTATGTAGTGCTATCACATGTCTATGCAGTTATTGGAGGCACCACATAGGTTATATGTTGAGGATCCCTCAAAACATATATGTGATGGTGAGTGACATCTGCAACAGGGATATGGTAAGTATACAGTAGATGTACTACACATGCCTGTCCGCATTAACAGGTGCCAGCGTCAACACAGCCACACTCTCACAGGGACACACATACATTGACACACTTGACAGGGCCAGGAATACAACTCATCACTAGTGAGATTGCCACAACATATTACTGTGCAGGTATCACATGCACCACAGAGGTCATATGGAGGTTATATGGGAAAAGGATATGTGGAGGTGTCTGACATCAGACAGCATGCTTCAGTATGCCAGTGGGAGTTGTAGTGAGTGTGAATGTGGTCATACACATCATACAACACAGACACAAGGTGCCAGTACTGATATGTATAGGTGCATTGCTTCACAGATGTGTTGTGGTCGACTGTGTCAGACAGCTATACAAGGATAGGTGATGGGTATACCTTGGCATCAAGCCACATGACAATGGTCTGCATTGTGGCTCAAGGGTGTAGTGTCTGGATTTGCCCACACAGGTGGGTATTGTATTCACCATCCAGTCACCTGGGTGACGATTGCATGTGACCAATGCTGTGCATTGCTTGCCATGTATGTGTTCCTTAGTCCATGACGTGGACGGTGTCTGGGATGTGCACACCTCACACATGCATGTACAGTAACATGTGGGACTTTACCTGGGGTGTCTGGCTCATGTTGTGTACACAGATTGTTATCATCAGATGTGCAAATCCTGGCCTCATGTGGTGGGAACTGTTAATGGATGGCAGGTTAACCCTGCACCTACAATGATAGCATGATACTGGTATTCCCTGGTGTCAGTGGCATCTGTACATACAGGGCATGTTTTTCAATCATGGTATGTCCTTTGTCGGTCACATTTGAAGGCACCAAAGGTGTTGCAGGTGTCCAGTGGGGAACATGGGTAAGGTGTACTGTTGGCATGTACGTGCCTATTGGAGTGATGGATGGGGTGCCATGCCCTCTGTAGCCCACTGCAATTACACCATGGTTACTATCAGTGGGCAATATGCATGGTACTACCAACATAACAGCTGTTGCCTAGGCAAGTGTGTGTGTGTGTGTGTGTGTGTGTGTGTGTGTGTGTGTGTGTGTGTGTGTGTGTGTGTGCATGAGACATGGGTTGAGAGTGTTATCTGGGTAATACTAGGGTTGCTCACTTTGTTTTCCTGGCCTTGAAGTCACATGTAGGGGGTATGGATTTTCACCCCAGCTTCTTGGCTATTTCACATCTGTTATTCCTGTATGGTAGACATTGTGATATATACTAGGGCCACCATATAAGAAATTTGCAAAACCCACTCCACAGTGAGTCCAGTTGTTACACACTCATACCCACCTCCACACAGGATACAAATTACAAACACAGACACACACACACACACACACACACACACACACACACACACACACACACACACACACACACACACAAACACACACACATACACACAGAGTCACACTGACCACTCATGTCTGGGATTAGAACTCCCACCTAACTAGTTTATTACATTACAGCACTACGTAGTTATAGGATATGCCACAGAGATTACTGGAGTACTCCTTCCCCAAAGGTGTATTTCACAGTGAATGACATCGGCAGGATTGCCAAAGTAGGGCATTTGAATTGTAGGGAATGTGACTAGCCTAAAATGCATTGTTCCCTACACAGAGATAGAAACACACACACAACATCTACAACTGCCATGTGTGGGAATAGAACCCCTACTAGAGTTCTACATCACACTACAGCATGAAGCTGTTATAGGATGCACCACTTGGGTGACTGGAATACTCCTTTCCCAAAGGTGCATTTCACAGTGAATGACAGCAGCAGGATTGCCAAAGTTGGGCAGTTGAATTGTAGTGAGTGTGACTAGCCTAAAATGCATTGCTCTCTACATAGGCATAGAAAAACACACAGTTGCCATGTCTGGGATTAGAACTCCTACCTGACTATTTTATCACGCCACAGCAGTATGCAGTTATTGGACACGCCATGGAGATTACTGGGTATAACTTTCTGAAAGGTGTATTTCACAGTGAATGACATCAGCAGCCTTGCCAATGTAAGGCATTTGAATTGTAATGAGTGTGACTAGCCTAAAAAGCATTGCTCTCTACACAGACAGAGACACACACACACACACACATACACACACACACACACACACACACACACACACACACACACACACACACACACACACACACACACACACACACACACACACACACACACACACACACACAGTTGCCATGTCTGAGATTAGAACTCCTGCCTAACTAGTTTATCACACTACAGCAGTATGCAGTTATTGGATGCGCCACAGAGATTACTGGGCTACAAATTTCCGAAAGGTGTATTTCACAGTGAATGACATCAGCATGCATCCTTGCCAAAGTAGGGCATTTGAATTGTAGTGAGTGTGACTAGCCTAAAAAGCATTACTTTCTACACAGACAGAGGCACACACACACAGTTGCCATGTCTGGGATTAGAACTCCTACCTTACTAGTTTATCACACTACAGCAGTATGCAGTTATAGGATGTGCCACGGAGATTACTGGGGTGCAACTTACACAAAGGTGTATTTCAAAGTGGATGACCTCAGCAGGATTGTCATAGTAGGGCTATGAGGAGGGCAGTGTGTGTGCATTGGCTATAACCCATTCATCTAGAGGTTGACACACCACATGCGGGCACACACAGGGTTATAATCCACAGGTACGTGTATACAGCTGCTAGATGACTACTTCCTTGTACAGTCATGTTGCACAGCTAGCATTTGCACCACATAGTCTGTAATGCTGACAGATATGGGTGGCTAATATCTGCAGTGAGTGACATCTGAACCTCATGTGGTTGTAGCCATTTGGCTGTTTGCTGGGTGGGAAAGGCCTCATAATGGATGGCTCCTTGTCACAGTCACTCTCTTCCACACATCTATGTACATCTATGTTTGGCTTATTATAGTGCGTTGTCCTTGGATGTATGTCTGCATTCCTATCCAGTGTGTGTGCAAAGCATGAGTGGTGCATATCAAGGAGTGTCTGCACTAACATCTGCAACTGCCACATATGTCTGGTCCACTGTTGTTTGCAGACATGGGCTTAATTTGTTTTAAGTGTGTGAGCATGCCCAGTATGCCCTTCTGTATTGAATGTGTGGATCGATTCTAGGTAGTTTGCACTCCAGTGTAGACCTTTGTGTTGTACATCTTCAGGTAGCAATCTGTTTCTGCAGGGTATCCGTCGATGATTTAGCAATATGGGGATAAAGTGTCCAGGGGATAGCATGTACTGTAGGTGATTGTGTCTGTGCTGCTTCAGCTACATGGTACTGCTGTTAGCAGAGATATTCAGACATGTGTACTGTTATACACTGTGATGTTTTCTGTCCTCATGTACTGTCAGGTGAACATTCTTGCTCACAGTGATGTCTTGGGGGACAGGGGTGACTGCAGCTGTATGCGGTATTGTGGGCAAACGCCTACATATTCATGGTAGGTTATGCCATCCTTGATGAGGAGCTGCAGACACTTGCTGCTGGGTCTGTGTATCCAGTTGAGCACCTTGGTACAGTGCTGGCAGAGGATCCCACACTTGTACATCCATCAACATGACAGTATGGCCTTATATTACTATGGCAATATCTGACAGCTGTTCAAATTCGCACAGGTTACCCAGAGGCAGGGACCATGAGTCAGGACATTACCCCTATTTTGGTGTATGGGCAGCTATGTAGCCACCCATTTATGTGTTTACAGCCAGGGATAGTGTGTGCACACAGCTTTGTGTTGGACCTTACACATTCCATGCTGCCCGTGCTCGCACCCCCCCCCCCCGTTATTCTATCCTCTTCCTTACATTATGCATACATTCTCTGATACTTTCCCTAAGGTTATCACCTCATCACAGCTGTGTTTTGGTGTTGCTCCACAGTTCATGCAGTGGGACATGGTGGACATGTTACTGTGGTTTGTCCACATGGCTTATGTGGAGTGTGTTGTGTTGTTATTTAGGTGTCCATGACATCACATGCATTGGCAGTACGTGTGAGACACAGGCACTTGGCAGAGGCCTGTGGGCCATTAGGTGCTGATGTGGCCAGATGTGGCAGGCCGTTGCATTCTGTCAGTCCTATAGTCTCAGACCGCCATACAGTATATTCCCCTGGGGTGGCAGAGTAGGTGTGCTAAGTGTTCATGCCGATACCTTCTATCAGTCTTGATCAGGTGGTGTGGATGCTGGCAGGGTGCTACCTACAGCTAGTGACACACCTGCATAGGACACCTGCACTGCATGCTGCATTCTTTTGTTATTGCCATATACAGGTGGGGTCCTATTGTACCCATTCCCCACAGCAGGGGTACAACCAGAGAGATACCTGCGGGTGGTGTTTGTGTGAGCTGGGTGCATGTGTGCTATGGACACTACTTGCATCTAACACGCAGATATGCATTGGGCATTCCAGTTATGCTTGCATGTGCAGATACATCAGCTGTTTCCCAATACATCAGTCCTACCTCCTTTGTGATCTGAGAGTGTTTGGGCAGACAACATGGGTATTCCCTAATACAGGACCAGATAATGTGATGCATACCTGTATGTACAATTCCAAGGGTGTGTACATTTCACAGTGACACAATATATACTGTATGTCTGCCATGTCAGTCTTTCAGATGGTGACACATATTACCCCCATACATTTACAAGGCTTACTACTAGCATGTGTTACACTGGTGGGTATTGCCTTTGGCACTGCAGTTGTGAGGACTTGTCCCTATCATCAGCAGTAGTGGGTAATGGCCTCCAGGTCTTACCTCAACATGCATACATAATGACCACTCTTACACAATATAAAACACACACCAACCTAATACACACATACCTGCATATTGTGCAAATGCTACAACCTATCCTGCTACCTTGGCCACCTCTGTGCATCTGTGCTCCACTGGTATTATACCTTCACATGCATGTTACTACATTTCTACATAGGGTTGTGGGGGGCACACCTGACTATTACAACGTGTGTACATCAGATTGGGGGGCACACCAGACCGTTACTACATTTCTAAATAGGTTTGGGGAGCACACCTGGCTATTACTACATTTCTAAGTAGGGTTGGGGGAGCACACCTGACTGTTTCTACATTCCTACACAGGATTGCGGAAGGGGGGCACACCTGACTGTTACTACATTTCAATGCTGTGTTGGGGAAGAGGCACACCTGACTGTTCCTACATTTCTACATAGGATTGTGGGGGGACAGACCTGACGGTTACTATATTTTTACACAGGACTCGGGGGCACACCTGACTGTTACTACATTTCTACACAGGATTGGGGGGGCACTCCTGACTGTTTTTACATTTCTACATAGGATGGGGGCACACCTGACACTTGTACACATTTGCTATTACTGTACAGGTATGTCAGGTACTCCATTTCATTCTGTAATCTAACCTATCATGCTGACTAGAGGCATATCAATGTACTACAGGTCTTAGCTTTGATTGACCTACATATTAGTTTCAGATATCTTATCCTTCAGAACCAACATCCTACTGCCTGACTTGCTGTTGTCTGTCTGTGTAGGCCTGGGGGGTTACCCATAGGCATCATTCAGAGGCCATAGCACAGTCTTTGTCTGTGTTTGTTTACACCTGTCCTGCTGGCTGAGACTGTTGTTGGGTATGTGAACCTCCCTGACTGGCATGTGTGAGTCATATGGACACACGTGGCCCAGCACATTTCCTGCAGTGGGTTTTGTCACCTGGTGTAGTACTGTCTACTATGGTGACACCATTATTTGTTACAGAACTCAAGGTGCCACTATAGGTGTCTACTATCTGCTGGCATACCATTCAGCCACCCAATTCCCTTGCATGCTCACATCCATATCATAGATACAGGTAACAACACATTCTACTCCATTCAGCAATTGGTAGGTTGAGTGACTTACCTTGTGGGTGTCCCAGTACTGAGGGTGGTGCTGCAGGGCTGCCTATGTCAGATGCACATAGTACAATCCCTACACATGGTTAAGCACAGGTAGTGTCATGTTTGGCATCCCTTTTACTGTATGTGAGAGTCAGAAAGAGGTGTTATTCCCTGGGTCCCTCCTGTGTCAGTGTATGTGCTATGCATTGCCTCTTTGCCAAGGCCAAGGCATACTGGGCACGCCTCCCTCTGCCTACTGGGGCAGGCTCAGGTTGTTCCTCCTCCCAGTCACTCTATGCCTGTGCAGGCCTTGGCAACGGTGGGGGGCTGTGTGGGCCTGCCCCGTGCTGTTCCTGCTGCAGCAGTTTCTGCAGGATCATATTGTGTAACATGGCACATATAATGACAATTTGGTTACATGTAGCTGGTGAGTACTGCAAGGCTCCACCGGATGTGTCCAGACACCGGAACCATGACTTGAGCATCCCAAACACACGCTCTATTATAATTCTGATCTGTGTGTGGAGTTCTTGTTCGAGTGTGTGTGTATTTCTGATGGGTGTCATCAGCCACGGATCCAGTGCGTATCCAGTATCCCCCACTAGATGACCATAAGGGATGTCCCCATTGGCAAATCTGTGATACAGCTGCATCAGATGCCAGATGTGGGAATCATGATAGCTTCCAGGGCAGCTAGCACACACATTCATTATTATGCCCTGGGCATTGCACACAACCTGGCAGTTGATGGAGGGGAAGCCCTTGAGGTTGATGTAGACCCTACCCTGCTCACTGGGTGTTGATTGATGCATATGTGCATGCAGTCTATAGCACTCACTACCTCAGGGTATTTTGCTATTTGGGAGAACAGTTGCATATTACTGGCCAATGCCTCACAGGTGTTGGGGAAATATACGTGCTCACCAGCATGTGCTGACATGGCATCCAGGAAATGGTGGAGTACCCTGGATGCTGATGCCTGTGAAATCCCCATCATATCCCCAGTTGGCATTTGCAAGGTACCTGTAGCTAGTATTCTTAGGTCTACACATACCTTAGCATCCACTGGGGTTCCCCTCTGTTAGGTCTGTGCATCAGGCATGGCCGGCACCGCTCAACAATTTGTTGTAGGGGGTCCCTGTCCACCCTATAGCACTCCACTATCTCTAGCTCATGTAGCCTCTGGTAGGTTACCCTGGGTCTATGCACTCTTCTCTGTCTCCTCTCTGTGGGTTGGTCGACAACATTCACATCCTCACCACCCTCAGCCTCTTCCACAAGTTGTTGTGTGATAGCTATTACAGCCCCTATCATTTTGTTGTTTTGTTTGTTAAAACTTCCTCGCTTGTATACACTGGTGGTGTAGAGTATGGGAAAAGCCAGAGGGGAAGGTGTTTGCATAGTTTATAGAAGTGTTCTTGGCTGGGCTGGTCTGCTGCCTGTATAATTGGTTGATTCTGATTCATTTCACCTGCCAGCTATGCTAGTTCTCCTAGATTACCTTCCTGCTGCTGTTTTCCCTTCCCATTGATTTCCTGTTTAAGCCCGGGGGCGCACTGTGCAAACACAGTGCTCAAATATGCACAGAGCTGCTATTTCCTGGTTTACTTTTTTTTTCTTTAAAACCCGGTGTGCGACACGCACACCCACTTAGGCAATGTAAAGAGTGCTATATAGCCTCAGACAAACCCCCTTGCCTAGTTGTGCTAATCTAGGAGCAAACCTGAGCCACAGGACTCCGATCTGCTTACAGTATGCCTGACACTCCCCACTATGATTTCAGCTAACTCCTAGGCTTGCACCAAGCTATTCCTGCTCTTACACTGTTGGGACCTGACTAGCATGCAGGGGGAATTTGGGATTCACTATCATTCCCCTCATTTGCATAGGATTGTCTGCTAATGCATACTTACATGTCTCACACTGAGCCTCCCCCCTTAGCAACCACTATTCACTGGCAATGTTGTCTTCTGCCTGCCATTGACTATAATGGCAGAATAATTATTTTAGTTAGAATGCTTATTTTAGGTTTATTTTCTTATTTTCCCCAATCCCGTTTATGCGCCACTACCCTACTCTTAAACAGCCGAGATCGGCTAAAAAAAATAAAAGTTGATTTTTTTTTTTCAACTGTTTTCCATGACAATGGCCTTATACTTGGCCATTGGCATGCTTTCTAAATGATATCCTCCCTTTTTTTGGAGCTGTCATGGCTCCGTTTTGGAATTTGCAGAAATGAACTCCGTTACTGGTGGAGCACATTTCTGCAGATTGCACTAGTCCTGCACAGCCGATTTCAAGCTTCCTGGATCGCAAATTCACTTCATTTGCATGGATTTCTCCTGCAAATGTGGTAATTTGCATACAGGGGCTGAGTCCGTGCAGGACTAGTGCAGGAGCACTCGTGCACGCCCCTACAGGTTATTCCTGGATCACACGGCAGAAATATTGCCTGCTGGAGCTCCTGTACTAATCCGGCATGCCATGCAAGGATTGTAGAATCTGGGGGAATATCTCTGGCTTCTCTGTGTGACCAAATTAATAATAGTTGTAATTATGAGTTTTCACTTGAAGCTATGACATGTTTGTCTCTATTGCATTGTAATGTTTTTTGGACATTAACCTGCAAACTTATTGTGATTACCTAGTCAATTGTCTTTTAATGTGTAATAACTATGTTACACTAAATTAGTGCCTTATCACTTTTGCATACTATGTATTTTACTATTTCTGTATGTCCAATGCGTACATTTTGTATACTCTATATTTTACTATTTCTGTATGTTCAATGTGGAGCTTTTCTCCCCAGGCCTCCGCTGAAAAATGACATGTGTCCAGTCGGACTTTTCTGGTAAACAAATGTAAAAATAAAAAAAAAATAATAAAAATCTTTAGTTTATTATTTGCAATAGTGTACAATAGATCCTGGTTCATTATTTGCCTGTGCTTTGCTTTTATCATGCCCATCTTTCTAAGTATTTTTGTTGATCTGCTCCATCCACTATAAACTTCTAGCAGTGAGGTTTCTTGTCTTAATTACTTTATAGTTCTCTCTATTCAATGCTTCCATTATGGCATTTGATTTCTTCCCATCCTTTTACTTCTTGCTCTGTGTTTTTGTGGTAAGACTTTATCTGTTATTAAGTTAGCTGCACAGTAATGTATCCTATTTATTTGTGTTATATCATATGAATTTCTGTTAATATTCTTATTACTGTGTTCATCTGTTTCATCAGACTTCTAACATTTTGGGTCTTATTGACTTTCTGTAAAGTATTTCTTTCATTGATATATGTCTATCCATCTCTATTAAATCAAGCAACTCTTTCCTTAGATCATTTTCTTCTAAACTTTGGGTGCATTCTTTGTTCCCTGTTTCCTGTAGGCATTTTACAGAAAGCCCCAGAAAATATTCCTGTAACACATTCTCTTTAGGTGTGCTCTGTGTCTTACATAATCTGTTGCTCTTTTATATGAGAACTCAGTGGCCTATCACTCTATTACATTTACATTCACAGAGTTGCCACTGCTCTACCTCCTTCCCTTGCTTTGCAAGTACAACTGAACTTTGGAACGTTTGTACTTTCATATTTTCATGTAGCAGGTGATCAGATGCCTACTTTTCCACCTGTTTCTCCATAATTTGGAGGCTCATTGTTCCATCATGCTATGACATTACCAGAGTTGGATTGTCTGAAAAAATTTGAAGCCTGCATAAACTAATGTACTGCTGGTGGGTGATTCCCTATGGGTGTGAAAAGTAAACCTATATTTTGTGTATATGACTGATATAGCTGCTTTCTGTTGTACATGCTCCATTTTGTTTTATGTTTTAAGAAATATGCATGGCCTGGTGTTTTTGTTCCTGTGAGATATAGACACTTACATTATCTAGGCTGCACATTTTACATGTTTTTTCATTGGTCAAACTGTCGTTTAAGTGATACTTAAATACACAGTTTAATTCTGGACATTTGCCTTTGTCTGATAAGATTTCAAGCCTGCATAAAATAAAGCACTGCTGGTGACTCCCTGCTAGGTTTTCCTACCCTCCCTCTCATTTGTTGATCTGCTTTTTAAACCTGGAGATTTTAAGTTGTCCACCCCTACTGAAAAGTGAGCTTAATAAGCTCCTCCATTTCTACACTGTGGTTGATGTCTTGAATTATGTATTTGTCTTTCCTTCTGCTTATATTGAAAAAAGTACATTTTGCTTTTTGTTGTCTGTTCTGTTGATTTACTTACTCTGAATTCATTATCTAGCTAGCTGTTGGATAAAGTAGCATATTTGTGCACTCTAGCATGTACTTGTTTTTAAATCAAGAGGTCAGTGGATTTTCCATCTAGTGCATTGGGAGCTAGCCTGGTTTGTTTAGGTTGGGGAAACACTTGAGATTTCTGCATGCAGTTTTCTTGGTTGGAGGGCTTATTAATCAACTTATTTTGTTTTTAATGACTTTATAAATTCTGTAAAATTGAGTGACTCATCTCATTTATGCAAAGGAAGGTACTTTTATTGAATAATCACACTTTTATAAGCTGTTTAAAGTACACTGCTGTATCCATATCTTTAAGTTTGTTTTTGGCAGCATTTCACTCTGGACACTCCTTTACTGTGCTTTTACATTAGAAGGACAGGGGGTATTCACCTAATGGCAGTAGGTGTTTACCTGGTCTGTCTGAGATGGGGAACACACAGAAGGGTTATAAGTATTTTCTTACACTTTTATTATATACTGTGACTGTACTTCAGCAATTTCAAAAAATGTATATTCTGCTGCTGCTGCTGCTTTGCACAGTATTACATTGTGTCTGTGTTGTAGGGCTATTGTAGGTAGTTTGTGTGGCCTTGTTGCACTTGGGCTCCAAACTAGCTATTCTACATTAAGAAGATAATTATCTGCACCCTTATGGCATAATTGTATGGATCTAATTTGTCTGAGTTGGGGATTGTTGGTCAAAGGCTTATTGTGTATTTTCTTGATTGGTAGTTAGCTTAAAACGTGTTTCTCTTTTCTCATATATAAGCCTTGCATTTGCTTGGGGTTTGTCATAAATACTCAGAGCTGCTCATTGTTTGGTGAGTTTGCTCCTGATTAGTAAAGAACAAAAAGTAAAGGACTCCTTCCACTAAAAATACTGCCAAAAAATCTTCTCTCTGATGCTACACAAGAGAGGCAAAGAACATATTTGCAAGATACATTAATGAAATTAAAATGCCTACAATGGCACAGATTTTATTTTGAAGCTTGTGTTAAGAACAATATTGTGCCAAGAGGCTTACGTGTTTTATGCATGCCAGCATGAGGGGAACGCTATTCCGAGTTGCTGGCACACTGGCAGCAAATTAACTTACAAACTAGTAAATCATATATGAATTTACTTATTCCCTTATTTCAACCTGAAGAGGATGTACTGTTAAACAAAGCTGAAGACTTACGTATTCAGCTGAAAAGAAACTATAAATCTGAATACCATAAAAACAGACTTATGGACATACTATGTGTAGCTGCTAACTATGATTTAAAACTTCAGCAAGTTAAGTTAAAGAAACTACAACGCGATTACCATGATTTTTCATCAGGCAACATCTTTGTTTGGCCTTGCCCTCAAGAAAGAACATGGGATGATTTAAATGATGTAGCAGCCACACCTGCACCTAATCAACAGTATGAAAAAGAATGCTCAGACATAGTAAACTTAAAGCAGCCCAACACTCTTCATTCACAGGGGCCTGTCTTGTTTAGTACAGAAAATAATGAAACAGCATCTACGAATGTCACTGAGACAGTGACAGAAGGAGAAACATTTGTGGACATTATTTTGGGAAATACAGCTGACCAAATGGATGAGTCTTGAAGTAACAGGCTGGACCTTTCCACAATGGGAGCCAAACCAAAACAAAGTGGCAAGATGCTTCATCTGTTGTTACAACTACTTCCTTTTCTCCCTCTTCTTCTTCTTCTTTTTTCACATTACCAGCACTGGTAAAGAAGAAGAAGTCTTGGAAGAAGAGTTTTTCACATCAGATGGGCAAGGACTACAAGAGACAACAGACCTCCAATTGACTGTTGATAATGCATGCAATATTTGCAATGGTCATAATATTTTAGGTATTTCCTTTCTGAATTACAACAATCAGTGTTAAGGAAAGGTTTAAAATTTGTACCGAGTACAGGGACAGATTTTTGTACTCTAATACCTGAGCTGCTATACTATGCATGGAATGTAATGCTGAAGCAAATGTTTAATGATACCAACAGTGTTCAAACACCTCATGCATTGAAGCAACCTAGCACTTTTTCACCTACTTTAAATTCTACACTGTTGCTTGTTAAATCATGTGAACGTGAAATTGAACAGTATCTACAAATACACATAGATCTATGTATTCCAACTTAGACCACTAACATAGAAATGCACTGCAAGAGCCAAAGAATAATACCAATATAGTTATAAAATCTGTTGATAAGGGTGGTGCTGTTGTTGTACTTAGTAAAGAGTTTTATAACACACAAATAGATCTGTTGTTAGCTGACAGACTGACTTTTCTTCAGCTGTCACCACTAATGGTGAATTCTTATATACAAAAGTGCACAAATCTTTATTCAACATGGAAACAAATGGTTTGATAGACCATGAGCTGCTGACATTTTTATATATGCAACATCCTACTATCCCAGTTTTTAAAGCCTTACCAAAAATTCATAAGTGTCCTAAAACACCACCCATGAGACCTATAGTATCAGGTAGGGGTTGGGTAACAGAAAATATTTCTATATGGTTAGAATGTACTCTTAGACCAATGTTACAAACCTTCCCTATAATTTTGAAAGATACTGCTACATTTCTGGAATCATTGGGTGTTTATTTACAAGAGAACAGTGACATTTCCTATATGTTTGTTACTCTAGATGTAAAGAATTTGTTCACTGTCATAGAAAATCGTATTACTGCCATAGAAGAAATACCGAACAAAAAGCTGAATATATATATATATATATATATATATATATATATATATATATATACAGATGAAAATATACTGTTATGTTCCTTATTAAAGCTAGTACTAGAGAACAATGTTTTTCTTTGTCAAACAAAGTATTATTGCCAGAGACAAGGTATAGCTATGTGTATGCCTTGTGCGAACACATATGCTAACCTAGTCCTGGCATACGTGGAAGATATGGTGATATTTGAGGCAGCACATGATTGCTTCTATTTTACAATAGATTTGTGGATGATGTTTTCTTTTTGTGGAGGGGGCACCATATCAGAATTAACATCCTTTGTTAAGTATCTAGAGTATACTACCAGCGTTTTCAGATTTTCAATGAATTATTCTAGATCAGTTATTGAATATCTGGATGTTAGTATTATTAAGAAAGAAAACGGGGCGATAGGGACCTCATGATATAGGAAGCCTTGTTGGACCAAAAACATGTTTAGATTTGATAGCATGCGCACTAGACATGTATTCCAACACATAGTCAAGGGACAAGTCTGTAGAACATCCAGACTTTGCATGAATGAGAATTCCTTCATACAGGAATTGGACTCTTTAAAAAATAATTTTCAAGCACAAGGTTATAGTAAAAATGTATTGAAAAAGGAAATGGACAACAACAGTCTCTATAGAAAACAAAGTGCAAAACCATGGCTACATAGAGGTAAAAAATGGCCTAATAAGATAGATGCACAGGTTCAAACAGCCAATGAAGGTTTGAAAATAAGTTTAACATACCGTAATGATATAGGTGGTATATGTAATATAATTAGAGACAAATGGAGAATTCTTTAAACAGATGATAATATAACTAGAGTTGAAGGGACACAACCTAGATTTATTTTTAAAAGAAATAACAATTTGAAAGATATTTTGTGTCAAGAACCTATGCCTTTTAAAAATTCAGGCATCAAGAAGAAGGGAACTTATCCATGCCTACATTGTAAAGCTTGTAAGCACATTTTACAAGGTAACTGTTTTATACACCCCAGGACCAACAAGAATTATTTTTTGAATATGTATGCTGACTGTAACATGCAAAATGTTGGGCAGGATTCACGAAGGCTTGCACGGAGTGTAAGAGACGTGTAACACTCCATGCAAGCCTCGCGATCCAGGAACAGCCCGAAACTCCGTGTAAGAGACCAGCTAAAACGTCTCTTACACGGACTGGGCGTGGATATGCTAAATACCTCACTTGCAGCCAAAAGGCATGCAAATGAGGTAGAGTAGCGATCCATGAAACAGAAAGCAGCCCGTGTAAGAGCCGTTTTAGCTGCAGAAATGTACTCAGTTGACAACTGAGTACGTTTCTGCAAAAATCAAAATGGAGCCATGTCAGCTCCAAATAAAGGGTGCATATGTGTCAGACAGCATGCCAATGGCCAAATATGTGGCCATTGGCAAGGTACCCCGATGCAAATATTAAAAAAAATATATTTTTTTCACGCAGCGCAGCCCGCGCAAATGGGCTGCGCTGTATAAAACATAAAAATGAAGGTTATAAACCCACAAATGTGGGTTTTATGCAATACATGGAATGACAATGGAGGGACCAGCAGACCAAAAACAACATGGCCACCGTGTAGTGGTTGCCAAGGGGGAAAGCTGAGTCTAAGACATGTAACTAAGCATTAGTAGGCAATCTGATGTAAATGAGGGTTAGGATACTGAATCCCACAGTCACATAGCAAATGCGCACAGTCTGAGTAGTGTAAGAGATACATAAGGGGGAGGAATAGAGTAGAAGATAAGTGACATCACAGGGGGGAATGGTAGAAAGAAATGCAGTTCATTGGAGGTCAGTGCTACATGACAGATGACAGACACAGGTCATGAAAAGAGGAGTGCCACAAGATAAGCATGGGAAAGTCAAGAAATGGAAGGTGTACACTGTTACTTACACCAAAGTTTCTTTTTGGGCGTGCATGTGCAAGTGTGCGCACCATGAAGCAGACTGAGCATGTGGGAGCGTGTTGGTAGATTTGTAACACTGTTTGCGCTGGTGTGCATGCATTTTAACCTAAATAGGCAGATCCTGAACCGTGTAAGCATGTGTGCGCGCGTGTAAGCCACTGTGAGCGTGTTTCTGCTGGTATGCACGCTGCTTCCCCCTGAGGAAACAGAAAGGAAAAAGGAAGCAACAGAATTAGTAGGAAGCTAGCAGGGAATACTGCTGGAGCTAGCAGGTGAAAACAATTAGAAGCAGGCAATTACACAGGCAGAATAGTAGCCCAGCCCAGCACTTAAAACTCTGCAAACAGCAGTGCAGGATGTTTCTCTCAAGAGACACTGCAAGACAGGAGTAAGCTATTAGAAGTGAAAACTGAAAAAGCTGAACTCAGAGCAGAAATGCTAGGGGCTGCCATAGCTGTCATAATGAGACATAGGCGACTTGCTGAGGGAGGTGACAATGCAGATGGTGCCAGACAACCCACAGTGAGGAGACGGAGAAGAGTGTACAGGCCCAGGGTCACCTACCACGGGTTACATGAGCTGGAGATAGTAAAGCGCTATAGAGTGGACAGAGAGCTCCTGCAGCAATTAGTCGAGCTGTGCAGGCCACGCCTCACACACAGAACCAACAGAGGGGAACCCATCCCAGTGGAAACCAAGGTATGTGTTGGCCTAAGAATACTAGCAACAGGTACCTTCCAGAGACCAACTGGTGATATGATGGGGATATCACAGGCATCATCTTCCAGGGTACTGCACCAGTTCCTGGATGCCATGTCAGCACATGTCGGTGATCATGTATATTTCCCCAATGCCCATGAGGTATTGGTCAGCAATATGCGTCTCTTCCAGCAAATAGCGGAATACCCTGAGGTAGTGGGTGCAATAGACCCCATGCATATATGCATCAAAGCACCAGCCAGTGAGCGGGGTAGGGCCTACATTAACCACAAGGGCTTCCCCTCCATCAACTGCCAGGTCGTGTGTGATGCCCAGGGCATAATAATGAATGTGTGTGCTGGCTGCCCTGGGAGCTACCATGATTCCCACATCTGGCATTTGACGCAGCTGTACCAGACATTTGCCAATGAGGACATCCCACACAGACACCTAGTGGGGGATGCAGGTTATGCACTGGAGCCGTGGCTGATGACACCCATCAGAAATGCACACACACCTGAACAGGAATGCCATAATGAGGCACACGCACAAACACGCAATGTAATAGAGCGTGTGTTTGGGATGCTCAAGTCACGGTTCCGGTGTCTGGACACATCTGGTGGAGCCTTGTAGTACTCATCAACTACATGTACCCAAATTGTCATGGTATGTGCTATGCTACATAATATGATCTTGCGAAAACAGCTGCAGCAGGGCCAGCATAGGGCTGGGCCAAACAGCCCCCCACCATTGCCAAGGCCATCACAGGCAGAGCGTGACTCGGAGGAGGAACAACCTGAGCCTGCCCCAGTAGGCAGAAGGAGGCATGCCCAGTATGCCCTGGCCTTGGCAAAGAGGCAACGCATAGCACATACACTGGTTCAGTAGGAACCCTGGGAATGATACCGCTCTCTGACTCACTCAAATAATAACAGGGATGCCTAAAATGACATGACCTACTCACAAACCTGTATAGGGAGTGTAATATGTGCATCCAACAGAGGCAGCCCTGCAGCACCACCTGAGGCATGAATGCCATGTGTTAAGTAATGTAACACCATGTACTATATGCACACTTGAGGAACCTGACTAATATCCACCCTCACCAAGCATGAAGCCACAAAATGACGATGGGATGATCAATTGAATAATTGGCTGAAGTAATGCAGTTAGTCAAAGGGGAGCCAATGTGTTTCAGCCTGGGAAGACATGCTGAGCATGACATGATGCACCACCTGCTAGGGGTGGCATGCACCTATCAGTCCAGGCCCCATGGATACTGGCAAAGGCTGTCAGTACCCACAGCGAGCCCTGAATAGGTAAGTCTCAAAACACAAACCCACCTTCATAGGTACCACAAGGGATAGGAACCTAGATGTAATGCTATCCAATGCCAGAAGTCTAAACAGCAAGATGCGTGCAGTGTAAACGCACACAGTATGGAGAATGTTGATATCTGTCCTGTAATAGAAAACTGGGTCAAGGCTCACATCAGCACCCTAACACTACCAGGTTACACCTCAACTGTGCTGTACAGCCTCAAAACATGGAACAAGCTACAAAAGGAGGGTGACTAGCAATAATTGTCAAGGATAACCACACCCCCATGTTGGTACCACAACAAGAAGCATCATGGATTAGCCATGGTCAAGTACCAGCGGCTATAACCGCCTCCCAGTATATAGTCTGCTGCAGACTACTGTCATAACACCAGGAACTGCACCTGGCCTATGTTGGAATACATGTATATATCAAGCCCCCCAAACCACATTATATTGTTTGATTGAAAATACCCAGACATACACTGGGAGCATTATACTAGCACCAACACAATTGGAGAAAAGTTCCCAGAATCCATAAACCAAAATGCCCAGGAACAACATACCACTCCCTCAAGAGGGGTAAGCATACTGGATGTGATAATCAGCAACATGCGTACTGGATGGCAAGATGAGAAGTGTATCCCTCACTGGTAAGACCAGACCATAGAGTAATTACACCGGATATACACATCCTGACCACAGTCCCTGGCCAGAAAACCACAGTGAAAAACATGTGTAAAGCATAAGTTGCACCCCTCCAAACTGATGTGGAATCCACTAAAGGCCCTGTGCAGGTGCAGAATATGGGACACACCGCAGAACCTGTTATACAGGCATTCCATGAACACAGCCAGGAATGCTTGGATTATGCAATCACAAATAACAACAAGACACAATTTCATACACGCAGGCATCTGGCATGCTGGACTCCAGCCATTACCAAACCATGCAAGAGAATGAGGAAGCTACTACATGATAGAGCAAACATAAAAAGGGAAGTAATCACTGATCAGTAGTATGGCAATAAAATATGTCCACACATACAATCCACTAAGGCCAGCCACAACAAGTAGAATCTGTGAATCCTGAGGCAATGTTACACCTGCCCCAAGTACACAGACAACCCTCAACTCCCCCCAATAAATACAAATATATGTGAGAGATGCAACCATTTATCCAAACCGGAGACTGAGCTCCCCCAACTCAGCACTGTCAAAACTAGTCAGGAGGAGAAGGTAACCACATACACCACAAACCCAGTCCCACATAGACCTATCACAACTGTAAACCAAACACATAAACACAGAAAAAACATTCCTGGAGGCCCTAATTACAAACACACCACACCAACAGAGGCCTCCAAAGCAGACCCCAAGCAACCATAACCTCCAAACATAGCACATGCAACACATAGTACACAGAGCTGGTGTGCCAAACAGTCACAGGCCAGAAGGAGAAACAACATGCCTAATACAGTTGTAATAGGTGCCTGTATAGGCAGACACACTGTTGTCCCACTCACCAGACTGAACAAGGGAAAGGGTACAGTAAGCTGCCTGTAGGCTGCCACAATATGCCACATAACACAAGCATGCAGGTCACCCCAAAGCAAGCAGAAATATGATGCACTCATTGTCCATGCTGGTGTGAATGACCCGAGATGTACCTCCCTGGACTACATGAAAAGAGACATGGATGAGCTCTCTGAGTATGTACTCCAGGCCGGTATTACACTGGCCGTTTGCAGCATCCAACCCTCACCAAGAATGATGCCACAGTACAAACACAGAATGATCAGCTTTAACAGGTGGCACAATTACAGCTGTCAGTCCAAGAGGATCTAATGTCTGCCTGCTTGAGATGTCATGCATGACAAGCCATGCTGCTGTTCCAGGGATGGCTTGCACCTGTTACCCCTGGGCGTCTGGATACTGGATAAGGCCTTTGCCACCTCCATAGAGCCGTAAGTAGGCAAGGCCAAAAAGACTAACCCACCACCCTAGAAAACATAAGTGGTAAGAAAAATAAGGGTAATGTTGACCAATGCCAGATGTGTAAACTGCAATATGCATGCTCCTGAGGCACTTCCTAGTATGGAGAACATCGATGTCTGTGCAGTGACAGAAGCATGCTGCAAGCCTACTGACAGCACACCAGCACTACCAGGTTATACCTCATATCATGCGTTATGGCCCCAACACCTGGACCAAAATATCAAAGGAGGGGGAGTTTCCATATGCAGCACAGACACCCATACGGCCAGGTAACTGACAATGCACGAAGCAGCGGAGACCATCCATGTGCACCTAACTGTAGTCAAAACTGCTGTACAGTCTGTAGCATGCAACAGACCACACTCTTACACACAGGAACCCCACCCAGACATCCTGAAGACACTGGACAGTATGAATGTCCCACCAAATACCAAACAAGGTACTCACAAATTACCACATAGGTGGTAAACCATTATGTATACAAGGAGTAATCAGGGACCTAGGGACACAAGTCGACAGTAACCTGTCATGTCACACTCACAATGCCAATGTGGCTAGGAAGACTGTCTATATTGGACACTGTATCATGAAAGGATTCACATCTACATCAACAGAGGTCACTGTGCCCCTGTACTGTTCTCTTATCAGACCCATAATCTAGTACAATGACTCATATGGGATGTACCATACCTGACACCTGCAGTGGTTAAGAAGACCTCAAAGGTACCTCACCAAGAGGATAAAGGGTGTCAAATATATGTCATATGCTGCCTGGCTGTAGACACCCCAGCTGAATGCAGTCACAGACTGCCTACACAGAGGCATTGTATGTCTGTTGTACAAGGCCATGTCCAACACAGGAGTAATGGACATGCTCCACCCCAGGAAATCAAAGCCATTGGAGCTGTGAGAGTGACAGATGTCAACCTCAACACATAATGAAACAGGATGTGCTGGAGGGGCAGATACATAACCCAGAGGCTCCCCACACCCTGGAACAGGATCCCACTCCATGTTAGGCAGAGCCCCTCACTGACACCCCTCAACAGGAATATTGCCAAGTGGATGGATGATCGTAGATGTACACTGGGGGTCTTCACTGTGTCACGTCCAGACAGAGGCACAGTAAAGAAAATCTTAAATGGCCATAATATTCACATAGCAAGGGGCAGCGAAAGACACACAAACTCTGGCTAGGCTTACTAATGACCTAGGGTGGATAGCCTAGTATGAACCTATGAACTTATGAAGATACAAATTGTACAGGACATTAAGGATAATCACAAGGCTTACTCAACTGATGGTAGGAACCATGTTGGGAATTCACAGATATGCTCCGAATCACACAGATATTACAAACAACATACCAAACACACACACATATTGCCAACATACAACCTGACAGGTGCAGTGCAAACCCCCCCGCCCCAGAATGCAAAATATCTATCCCAGCAGACTGCTGGCCCCCTGACATTGCAGATGCTGAGGTAACAACCATCATCTACAAAGCAAAACACACAGCAGCAAAGGTATGAGATGGTGTCTTGGGCTGAGGCCAACATGGACTCCAAGAAGAATGGAATGCCAAATCACACTACTGCTCAATGTCAGCCTTACCACAGGATATGTACCCAAAGAGCAGTGTACAACAAAGGTTTTGCCTGAATGGATACTGCAAACTACCACCCCAGGATCCTGACAAGCTTGGTCTGCACAGCTATGGAAAGGATCAGCATGTACCGCAGCCATAAAGCTATCGGGGACCTACTGACACCGGACCCTACCCAGTGTGGCTGTCGTAAGTGCAGATCCTGCCCCTAAACATGTTTGACCCATTTGAAACAGTCATTAAGGTCATCGATGAGGGCAATGTGATCCACACAGCGTAGCTGGACCGTGCAAATGCTTCCAGACAATACCCTACGTGTTCAGTATGGATATGTTCACCAGCTTAAATATAAACCCCTATGTCACTAGAGGGGTTGCAAACCAGACCAAGGACAGAACTGACATGGTCAGACATGCTGCATCCATGTCAGACTACAAAGCAGATATAAGTAGCATCTCACAAGGCTTGGTCCTGGGACCTCCCCCATTCCGTATATATGTCCCATAGGTACAGGCCAACATGGAAGGACTGTGACTGAACATGTATGCAGAGGAGTACAAACTGCCCACCATATCTGACCCCCAGCTGACACAAGCAACCCACAAAAGGGCCACATAGAAACAGACAACTGGTGCCATAGCCATGTCAGCAAGCTAATTGCAGAAATGTGTATAGACAACCACCATGGATATACAGTAAGTGCCCACCAATTACTACACAGGTGTTAACCCATTACGTACCTAACATGTAATGAGAGACCTGGGGACACAAGGTGATAGATATCCTGCATTGGACAAACATGTGGCTGTAGTGTTCACAGAAACATACCATATACCTACCCAATCATGAAGGTTGTCAGATCTAGATAAGGGGAGGTCACTGTGGCTCTGCAGTCATCCTTCATCAGTGTCACAATTGACTACAATAGCCCCTGTGGGATGTACCTAAGCAGACACCTCCATCAACTGTAAAGTCCACAACAGTACCTCACCAGGAGTAGCAAAGAGCATGAACAGATGCCATGTGTTGCCTGATTAAACAAACTGCAGCTCCACACACTGCCATACTGCCCACCAAGAGGCAAGCTGTGCCTGATGTATGAAGCCATGTCCAAGCTGGAATCAATGAACATGCTGCACCTTGTACAATCTGAATGGCAGTGAGCTATGCACATGAGACCTGAACCCCAGCACTGACATACATAGGACAAGCTGTACTGAATGATCCATAACACAGAAGCCCGCCCACTCTTGA
This sequence comes from Protopterus annectens, assembly GCF_019279795.1. Classification (NCBI taxonomy): domain Eukaryota; kingdom Metazoa; phylum Chordata; order Ceratodontiformes; family Protopteridae; genus Protopterus; species Protopterus annectens. The sequence goes on along the minus strand of NC_056744.1, from coordinate 1,338,260,506 downwards.
GTAAACTCCCAGTACAGGTTAGCCAGAGAGTCACCCATCGACACCCCTCAAGAGGAATCTTGATGAGTGGATGGGAGATGGTAGGTTTACCCTGGGTATCACTGTTATGTCACAGGTAGACGGAGGCACAATATACTAACCATGACATATGTCATGGGAAACTCCAGTTACAATGTGTGTCGAAGGACAAACACACTCTCTGACTAGCATCAGAAATGGCCTAGGGCACATTGCTAGTGTTTGCCAATGTCCACCTATGTTGTGGAATACACTACCAATGTTGGACAAGCCTGGTGTAGGTAGTCCATATCTGAACATAATGCAACATGGTCATATGTGCACGACTGGCCCCTACACAGTCTGTTGTGCTCACTATGAAGATGTCAAGCAGTGATAGGACTAAAGCCCAGGATACTGTCCACCACAGTGAAAGTACTGAACCAGTACACTATACGGTACTACAATGTTAAGTCATTATGAAAGGATGTTGACAACTGTATGCAAAGTATCCCATGCAATCCCTGCAGGCACAGTATAATCCCTGTTGTGGTCAGACATGAAGCAGTTGGCCAGTAAGTACACAACATGACACCCAACACACAACCATAAACGTGAGATATTGTTGAAGTTCACACTCATCCAAATATGTGGTGGACTGCAGAGTTCAACATATGGAAAGCTTACACTGGGCAGGCTCGCACACTTTGATAAATGAGGCATATGTCAGACAACATGCCATGGAAAGGCTGAACTGGGCATGCTCACACACTTAGGCCATATCTCCGTTTAGCAGTTGGCCACACATATCTGGTATTTGTACGTGTCATTCCAGGAACCAACCACAACACAGCAATCTGCCCAGTGCACACAGTAAATGACTACAGAGACATAAGTGATATAGTGGATCGCCCTCATATTCAAACATCTTCCACAGATACACAAGTTGTTCATAGGAACAGGGAATGCTATGGCAATAAAGACCTGCAAACAGTCTAACAGCAACAAATATTGTGCATCTGACAATTAAACATATGGGTGTAGAGGTCAATACTAGGGTGTTTGCCCTAGGGAATGACAGCTTAGCCAGAGTTGCTTGGCATCTGCATTCCCAGTACAGTAGGCTACTGTGCCACTGTAAAGTAGGTCACATAAGGCAACGTGTGAGGCTAGTGTGCTTGCCTCTGTCAAGCAGGGACACAGTGGAGATCCCAGGGTTTGAATGTGCTAAGCCACATCCATGTTGTTGGTGTGTGCTGGAAGAGGGTTGCTGAGGACCTCTAACAGTAAGCGGGCGTCAATAACAGACTGAGGGGAGCCCTATCTGCATTGTCTTGACAATTCCACTGTCAACACTGTGTTGTGATGATTATGTGGGATTGAAGTGTCGTGCTGGTACTGTTCACAGATGTCCTCCCTCTGTGGGCTACAGCTCTGCAATGTATTAGCTCACTCTGTCTGTTGGATGGCTCATATATGGCTGGCGTACGCCTGACAAGTGTCCTGTTGTGGAGCAGTCATGGGTATATGTGGGATAGCATGATCAATGCAAACCTTACACATGCTCATAGAATGCAATTGTCAAGGATTATGCAGAGTGGCCAGTATAGTCCCCCAGCATGGGTCCTTTGAAGTCGTCCACCCCAGTCCTCACAAGTGTAGAGTCTGCTTGTTCTAAATACAGTTTGTTTGCAGTGACAACCTTGCCTAGGGGTGGGGGTGGGATATGGATGTCCAGGGAAAGGTGGGTATGGTCAGATATCAACAATGGTGGTCTATCTCTGGTGTGGAACAGTGAGTACCCATGTTGCAGATGGACAGGTGCAATATGTATTCCCCCATGTGGCTGTGGTGAGTGGTTCTGCCATAGCACATGGACCCACAAATTGTAGTGGCTGTAGGGTAATGTTGTAGAGGCCTGAGTAGTTCCCACACACAATATGCCTGTACCTGATGTTAACAACTGGAATGGTGTATGTGAACACCTGCATATCCCGGCACTGTTCCCAGGGAAACAAAGTGTGTGTCCTGGATGTGGGAGTGGTGTTCTGGACTGGTTGTGTTGTGTGTTACAGGTCCTGTGGTCACAAAGCATGGTATAGAACATAACCTACCAGTGTGATGTGCATATCTGACCCTGAAGTAGGTGGCTGCAAATGCATATATATGCTATCCCCCACCTGACAGGTAGTACTAGATGTACATACCTCTGTAGAAATAAAGATGTCAGCACCCTATAAATACTGCAGGTGCAGAACAGATGCCCAGTAATTCGGATAGCGCGCTCTGCTAATGCATCTCCCTCAAGTGCCATAATATAGTTAGGTAGGAGTTTGAACCATGCAAATGCTCAGTGTGTGTGTGTGTGTGTGTGTGTGTGTGTGTGTGTGGGTGAGTGGGGTTGTTGTGTGTGCAAGTCTGTGTGAGGGAAGTGTCCCTTTGGCAACTGGGAAAACACTCGACAGGATGCACATTCCCCTTTCTAAGCACTGATGATGTCAGCACCCTATAAGTACAGCAGGAGAAGGGAAATCTCTCAGGAATGCAAACAGCGCACTCTACTAATGCGTTTGTCATGAGTGTCATAACATAGTTAGGTAGGGGTTTGAATCCTGCAACTGCCCAGTGTGTGTGGAGGGGGGTTAGTGTGTGTGCAAGTCTGTGTGAAGGAAATGTGCCTTTTGGCAACTGGGAAAACACTCTACAGGATGCACATTCCCCTTTCTAAGTACTGATGATGTCAGCACCCTATAAGTACAGCAGGAGAAAGGAAACCTCCCAGTAATGCAAATAGCGCACTCTGCTAATGTGTCTGTCACGAGTGTCATAACATAGTGAGGTAGGGGGTTGAATCCAGCAACTGCCCAGTGTGTGTGGTGCGGTGTTAGTGTGTGTGCAACTCCGTGTGAGAGAAATGTCCCTTTTGGCAACTGGGAAAACACTCTACAGGATGCATATTCCCCTATCTAAGCACTGATGATGTCAGCACCCTATAAGTACACCTGGAGAAGAGGCACTTCCCAGTAATCCGAATAGCGCACTCTGCTAATGCATCTCTCTCAAATGTCATAACGTAGTTAGGTAGTGGTCTGAAACCTGTAAATGGCAAGTGTGTGTGTTTGGATGAGGGGAGTTTGTGTGTGTGCATTTCTGTATGACAGACATGTGCTTTTTGGCAATCAGGAGAACACACTACATGATGCACATTACCCTTTCCAAACACTGATGATGTCAGCACCCTATAAGTACAGCCAGAGAAGAGGAGCTTCCTAGTAATCCGAATAGTGCTCTTCGCTAATGTGTCTCTCTCACGTGTCGTGGCATAGTTAGGTAGGTGAATGAATCCTGCAAGTGTGTGTGGGGGGTAGCAGGGTGTGTGTAATTGCAAGTGTGAGAGAACCGATCCTTTTGGCAAATACTACAATACACCAGATGCTGCATATTCCCCCAGTAAACACAGGGGATGTCACCACACTAACAGTACAGCCAAACAGGGCTACTTGCCCAGTAATGCCAATAGTGCGCTTCGCTACTGGGTCTATTACTACTGTCAGAGCACAGATAGGTATGTTTTGGAAACCCACAACTGCCACGTGTGGTTGTGTCACACAATATGACCATGTGTGGGTTGTTGTTCATAACAATGCATGCCATTGCCTAAACCAGCAATGGCAATGCACACATGATGTATGTGTGTGACACATACACATATATACCTGTGACCTTCAGTAGTTACCATGTCTGACATGTGCCTCAAGTGGATAAATGGTATTCACAATGCATAACAATATGACTGTGTCTTACTGTGCAGGGGCCGCACACGGTATGTGTCTATACAGTGTGGGTTGTATATGGTATAATACCTACAGCAGGGGATACACATCTGGTCTGGGCCATATAGTCTACATGTAGTCAATGAACAGGTGCTGCATGTTCCCACCTGTTGTGGGAGTGGTAACATGTTGTTCCACTGCAATTCAGTGACTACATGCTGGGAACCTTTCAGCTAGTGTGTTGTAGCTACAGTAATGCTCACGCACAATGTTTGGCTGGATGCAGTTCAGCCATATAAAGACATTTCTAGACACTGTCATATTGCCAGTGTTGTTAGGGAGGATAGGTGGGTTTCCTGTGTATGGGAGGGTTGTGTGTGCCAGGCTATGAATCAGAAGGCAGTCCAACACACTGTTAGCTGCTCATGGATAGGCCCTGATGCTTTGGGCTGTGCCAACAACCTGGAGGTGTGTGTATCTGTGGTGCCTTGAGATACCACCCCCCTGTCCATGTGTGTTACATGTGTAGGGGACGACAGGCATGGTATGAGGTATAACCTGGCAGTGATGGGTTGTACCTGTGAGCCGTGAATCAGGAATCTGGTACTGCACAGATATTGCAGTTCACCATGCTGAGGACAGTGTCCAGTGCATGCATCTTGCGGTGTACACTGCTGGTGTTGTGTAGCATCACTGTTAGTGTCCTATCCTGTGTGATACCTGTGGAGGTGGCAATGTAATCCATGTCCTGCAGCAAAAGGCACTATGTGTGTATCAAGGGGCTTCGCCAATATACAATGGCCCATGGGTGTCACGTGCAAGCTGCCCCTCGCAAATCATTGTGGCTTCCCTAGCATGTAAGCACACGTTGACAGCCATTGGATACCCTATGAATGACATTGGAGATTGAGCAGAATGTAGACATAGAACACCCTTCCTACATATTGTGGTAGCATACCTGGTGAGGGTATGATGGCAACCAAGATCAGGCTCATACTGGCCTATGCCACATGCTGAGAGATCCCTTCTATGTTCCCTATCATGTAGTCCAGGGAGGTATGTCTCAGGTCATCCATAGTGGCATGGACAATGACTGAGTCATATGTGTCCATGCCTCTGACTGTCCTGTATGCATGTGTTTTGTGGTGGACCGTAGTGCCCCAGAGGCATATCACTGTGACCTTCACCATGTACAGCCTGTTGAGCGGGACCCCACTGCAGTGGCCAAGAGAGGTACCTGACACATCTGTAGCAGGTGTGTTGTGTAGCCCTACAGGCTGTGAGTGTGTGGCACACGGGATGTGTGTGCCATGTGTGGCATGTGCTCTGTTCCGACGTAACATATGCCTGTGTGCCAGCTGCGGAGGTGTGTGATGCTCAGGCAGGATGCTATTCTGAGTCTCCAAGTATGCCCCAGTGTGTTCGGATTGCTGTCAGTGCGGATCTATGTCAGACTGGTATTGTAGTCACTGTAGTATGTCATGCCACCTGACAGGGTATGGCAGTACTGGGTTCAGAGTGCTCAGTCCCCAGATTGGCTATGTGGTGGCATCCCACGCATGTGTTGTACGTTCCTGGCCAGGGGAGGGGGTTGACTGCATACATGTGGCAGCTGTGACTTTGCCACATGACTCACATAAACCACAACTGGACCATAGAGGTGATTCTCAGGTTACCTTTGCAAATGCTACCATAGTAGTGTGATTGCCATGTTGATTATCAACACATAGGGCCAATGGGGAACAACATACTGAAGATGAGTATGTGTGGGTGTACTGCTACTGATTTCATAGCACTGGCATATATGACTGCACACGTGGGTAAATGCCAGGTAAGTCATGTGCAATGTGTCACAGGCAACGTACATGCGAACAGGACAGACAGTGACGTTCTGTCATGTGGAAACTTGACATACGTATAGTACGCTATGCAGATGTCACGAGGCGTCCACAGAAGCTCTGTAACTTTGCATTGCAGTTGGAAGCAGTGTTCCAGGGAACTCCAAGCAAACATGCATGCAAACAAAGCTACAGTAAGCACGGCTGGAAGTAGTCTATTGTACAACAAAGAAGGGGTAACACTTACAGTAGGTAACAGTGCAAATATGTAGGCACTATCAACATGTACCCAGGAATGCACAGCTCAGATGTCCATGTTAGAACTGATATTATGTCATAGTTAATTGTGATTTGTATTACATTGGTACTGCACACATATCAACATGCGCAAACATCCACATTGCATAGTCGCTGTGGGCAACATGCCACCATTACTGTACATGTCCATCATTGCGTATCACTATTTGTATTAGCTTCTCCCCTGTGCTACCTATGTATGTGGCTATCTGTTGACATCCTTACCACCGGTACGCAATAATGTACAGCTGTTACACTATGGTACTTACTATGGGTGTAGATAACAATTGAGGACAGTCATACAGTTACTGCATCAGGCATGCTGGGATATACACACAGTCATATCAGCACACTGTACTGTTACCAACATGATACTAGTAATACACTTCTATGTAATCACCCTGTGCATCAGCAACATGTTTACCTGTTCCTGCACTGATGTTGGAGATTGCAGGAGGTGGCACAGTTTCATCATATGCACAGGGTGTGAATTAGGTATGCCTGAGTCTGCCACTGATACCAGCAATTGACATGTGTGTGTGTGTGTGTGTTGGTGAGGGACAGCAGTATAGGGTGGGGCACTGTTGGTGCAGTTTGTGCGTGTATGTAGTAGCCCTAGGTGTTAACATTTCGCATGTGTGTATGCATGCACACAGTTCCACCACATGGCTGCCATATACTGGAGTTTGTGGACAGCCACAGACTGCACTTGGCAGGTCATACAGATCAGTGTCTGTGGGCACAGGCACGGTACCTGTGCCTAGCAGGGGTGCTACGGACCGTATCCGGTACTAAGCCAGACTGGGTACTGTCATCAGAAGCGGGAGTGTGTTGACTGGACACAGGTCCCTGTTGGGACTGTCCAGAACCACGTGCATGTGGTCTCCTGGGGTGTTCCGATGAAAGCACAGACCCAGCATTGCTGGGGCTGCTGCTGGTACTATGGGGGCATCCGTGGGCCTGTTGTCATCCACGCTGACTGCCAGCTGCTGCTGTTGCTGGCATATGGCCATGTCGACGCCGCACCCATCCACCATTGCCCTGGCTCATGGACATGTGGTTGTGGAACTGCTGTAATATGTCCCCACAACGTCTGTCTATGACACCGGTGAAATTATGGATAGCATCCGTGATGTCACGCATACTGTCAGTCATGGCTGTGCGACATGCTCTCAGCTCCCTCAGACCCTGTCTGGTGTACCTTTCTATACGTGACTGTGCCTGCATGACAACCCGAAACATAGCTGAGGTCGACAGACCTCTTTGGGCATGTCTGCCAGAGGCAGTACACCCACGGATGCTCCCACGAGAACCCATGGGCAACTGTCTGTGTGGTACCATCGCAGGACCCTGCCCATGGCTGCTGTGTGGGGAAGCATGTGCCACACATACCACATTACCCTGGTCAATGCCCACTGTATCCTGTCCATCACCTAGGGACAATGGTGACACAGGATGAACTGGCAGGATGACTGTGCGCAATGATGGGGTTGACAGCTGTGTACTGTCAATTGGCTGACCAATGACAGACCCTGGCACACCTTCCTGTGCCATTACACATATATCATCATTATCAGTACCTGTGGCACCAGATTCAGGTTCCCTGCTGCAGGACACCAGAGCAGCACCAGAACCTGTGGGAGGAAGACAGTAAACACAGTTTACAATGTCTACACAATGTTACCAGTGACGCACTAATGCACACATGCACACATGCACATGTGGACACATGCACACATGCACACATGGACACAGGCACACATGCACACATGCACACATGGACACAGGCACACATGCACACATGTACACATGCACACATGCACACGTGCACACGTGGACACAGGCACACAGGCACACATGCACACATGCACACGTGGACACGTGCACATGTTGACATGTGTACACATGGACCCATGCACACATGCACACGTGGACACAGGCACACATGCACACATGCACACGTGGACACAGGCACACATACACACATGCACACCCTGCAGTATACACACCGAGCACTACTGAGTTACACTAGTATTACTAGCACTATCAGGACTATTATAGGTATTGTTAAAACACACTCACCAGCATGGATGGGCTGCATTGCTGTAACACTGGAGGGACCTGCAGAAATGAGGAGATTAATGTCAGTGGGCACAACTGTGCCATTGATACTGCGTATGATACAGTGCAGTAGTACACCAGTTGCCTTTCACATGTCAGCTGCTGATATTGGCAATATCACACCTGCACAATTACATACTATGTTGACAGCTACATACCACGGACACACCTTACACATGCATAAACTAACAGTGTACAGAACAGTCAAGTGTACATATGGCATATTACCTGCACGCTCCATGTCGTGTTGCTGTGTGGATCCAGCCTCCATCATAATGCAGGTGTGTTGCTGTTGATGTTCCAGGGCTGGAGCCACAACACTTAGGAGTATTCCCTCCAGTCTGGTGAGGGGGGATGTGTGGCCACCCCACCTCCTGTGGCGACCTGTTGCCTGTGGATATCAGACGCACACTGATGGGCATTTCTGATTAAATCACTGCAGTGATGTTGTACCTGCTCATATGTCCTATTATGCGTGCCAGTGTCATTTACCTTACGGACAAGGTCTTGCCACAGTGCAGCCCTCTCCTGCTGATTCTGGGTGGTGCGGGAAAGCAGTATGTCATAATCCCGCACCAGGCTCTGGTGTATCTCTTCATCTTCTGCAGCAGAGTAGGCAGGATTTTGCTGATGCGCCATGTCCCTGGAAGAGAACACAAACAGAATATCAGCAGACTATGTCAGCAATATATAGCACACATACTATACACGATACTCAACTGTAGTGATATACTACTACTCCCATATGTAGCACGTGTGTGTCTCTTGGTGGATACACAAGTACATGGCCAGATATCAGTGCTCAGCCAACACCTGTGCAACAATAACTGCCACATTCCATACAACATAGTAGCATGCCCCCCCGGTCAGCACATTGAGACAGGTCCAATGCACAACCTCACTCTGGGGGTTCATACCAAGGTACTGTATGTGGAACACCATCCACTAGTGTGATCTGGACACAAATTACTCGGCCTGGATATACATATCCCACCATCAGCACAGTAGACTACTTTGATATATATGTGATTAGACAGATATTCACTTGTTAGGACTGACATGGTATCCATGCAGCCCACTGGGCCAGTGGAAGCCACAACCCACACTGCTGACCCCTTTGCAAATGCTTCCCACGGACATCCCAAAGAATGCATGGAACATGCACACACATTTCTAACCCAGACCCTATGCACAAAGATTAGGCATCCTGTCTGGTGGACCCCAGCCAAAGGCAGATTGTCTAACGATAGAAGGAGGCTACTGCAGGACAGAGCAGATTCACATAAATTCAGTGGTCAGCACTGGTAATAAGCTACGATCTCTCATAACAACATCCACAGCCTAGTCTGGGAGGGAAATGGCCACGAACACTATAGATAACCACAAGGCCTTCTTCAGTAATGTTAGACATATGGACCAAATGCCTCAGATATGCTCTGAGTTACTACACACCTACTTAACATTCACTGAACACACATATATTGGCAACATTCTGGCAGATAGGTTCAGTGCACGTATCCCCCTCCTTCTCCCCCACACTTAGAAATACTTATCACAGCTGAATGTAACCTCCCTATCATCTCAGATGTCCAGGAGAGGGCCACCCTCAGCAAAGCATAACACACAGCATCAATGTGACCTGATGGTATCCCTGGATGTGTGCTACGTGAACCCCAAGAGGACATACAACCGCATATAAGACTGATATTTAACCTTGGACGTACTACGGGATATGTACCTGAACACTGGCATACAGCAACAGTGGTCCCACTCCACTAAGGAGGCACCTCTACTGACCCTCGGAACTACCGCCCCATAAGCTTAACCAGCCTGGTCTGCAAAGCTATGGAATGATTCAGTAAGGGACGCATATACAGCGATATTGGGTACCTGAAGACACTTGATCCCACCCAGTTGTGATGGGCTGATCCTGCCTTTTGAACCTGGTTGACCTTTCAAAACAGTCACTACAGCCATTGATGAGGGCAACGCAGTCCATACAGCCTACCTGGACTTGCCTAAGGCCTTCAGCACAGTATTCCACTCAGGCATCATAGACAAGCTCATTAGCTTACATGTTACTACATATGTAACATGATGGGTTGCACACTGGTTGACATACAGAATCCATAATATCGATATTACGGGAGCCATGTCAGACTCAATGCCAGTCACATGTGGTATCCCACAGGGCTCTGTCCTAGGACCCCTCTTGTTTGGCATTTACTTCTCAGATGTGAAAGCAAACATGTGCGGGTTGTGGATGACAAAGTTCCCAGATGACTGCGAATTAAGCGCCATAGTCGTTACACCAGCTGACACACACATCCTACAGACAGGCCTCACTGAAACGGACAACTGGTGCCAAGATCATGGCCTAACACTGAATTACATGTAATGTATAGTCATCCCCTTTGGGTGAAACTACGTGCACACAACTTATCACATGGACATACCTATAGATACAGACCTATGACACATATGGAGGGTTCACAGTATGTAAACTATTAACTTGTTACTTTACATTACCTGTGTTTGTCGCAGCTAGTTGCGTTACCGTTACTACAGCTTCCTGCTGCTGCTAGCCCAGCTTGGTACTGACACTGCTGACAGCTTCAACTTAGTTTGTGTAACGTGTGTTTTTGTTTGTGTTCTTATTTTCTTTTTTTTTTTTTCTTTCTCTCTCTCTCTGTCTGCCTCCAGATGGTGCAATGAAAGTATTGCATGTGTGGAGTGTGAGTACAGGATGCTTTTGTAGGTATCTGCATAAGTCCATGTGATGGCCTCTGCACCAATTGTAAGTCAGCATTTGCTAATTGCATGCAGCCAGTTGTGTACTGATTGCCGTTCTCACTGTGATTTCAGGACAGTGCTATAAAAGGGTATGTGAGATAGGCATTGCCCTTTCAGATTGTAAGGGTGGGGACCATGCTGATATGCTGTGGACACTGTTCTGTGAGTGTAAAGCTTAGTATCTCTCTCATGATTCAGGCTGTGTTGTAGATTCACATTTCTCCATTCCTCTCTCCTGTTTCCTGTACTAAGTGTGTATGCACACTGACACCTACAACTATATATATATATATATATATATATATATATATATATATATTTGTAAACATACATACATTTATATATGTACATTAACTGACATTATTACCTACTAGCTACAAACTAGCATGGCTGTTTCTGTTCACACACTACTATTATAGAAATCCACTAGATTTGACAGTAAGTATACATGACATGCTTTGTGTACTACACATCCTATATTCCCTTTACATTCATTCCTACTATTACATGATATCTTTATTATAGTACAATGTTCTTGTATAACAGTCATGGCTTAGTGGTAAGTCATGCAGACTACTGTTTCCTGGGTTCAGGACTGACAGTGGGATTTTATTTTGCTTTTGAACTGACTACAGGACCTGTCAATCAGAGTGACTAAGGCACTTTTAAGCAGTTGTAACCGGGTTAGCGCTGGTTTGTGCAGAGCTCCCACATGCACACTGGTGTTCAGCTCCGCGCACACCCACTTACAACTGCTTAACAGTGCTTACTCTGGCGCACACCCGCGCTATTTTCTTTGAAAGAAATGAAAATGGGGAGACAGGAAAGTGATGAAAAAGGGGTCACAAAGAGGGTAAGACAGTAGGGAAACAAGCTTGGGTTTTGCAGGAGGGATGTAGGTAAGGCCCATAGCTGCCCATTTCTTCATCAGCAACAGGTGTGCATACGTTTGTAATTTGGTGTGACATTTGAAACCTTCCACCCCTGAGAGAGGTGTCAGGACAACAATAATACTTGTTGTACAGCCAATTGTAATTGATAATTTCCATGTCCAGCAGACATGTGTGTGGAATGGGTAGCTATGTATGGGGCGTAATTTTTTTGTGGGTACAGAGTGCCCTTTATTTATTTATTTATTTTTTCAGCTGAGAGTGGTATGTCAGGTAAAGGAAGTCAGTATAGCTGGGGAGGTAGGTTGGGTAGGTCAACAGACAAGACAAACAAGATGCATACAGGAGCGGTGTATGACACATGTGGGGGGGGTTGCACAATTGATGGGGACGGATGTTTGGATATCCAGAGCCCATGAGCCCACAGATAGCAACAGTGGAACTGATATCCCCACCCATGGGCAGTTGCCACTGTTCCTTCACTGCCCAGGATGGGGCTGTGCTGGGGGCTGTGTAGGCCGGGCAACAGGCATGCCCATAAGTTGTGCCACCTTTGCCTCAAGCTGGCGTATGGGCCCAAGAACAGAGTCCCGGATCTCCCTACGCACCACAGTCCAGACGCTATGTAGGGTGAGTGGTGGTTCTCCTCTGGCCACACTTGCAGAGGGGGGAAAGGCCCCATCCCCTGCAGCACTTCCACCCGCAGGTGGCACAGGGCCACCGGAGGTGGGTCCAGACTGGGCACTAGTGCCAGGTGCACTCGCCAGCTGAGGTGGAAGAGGTGGGTCCGCTGGAACCCGCTTTCCCTGTCGTCCTATGTTTTGCATTATGTCATGACAGTTTGGGTTAGTAACACACAATACCATTTGCAATTAGTTGTAACAGCATGCATTAGTATTCCCATTAACCAAACACCCAGATATTCACACTATTGAACAGCGAGCATAACCCATGCATAATTTGAACAGCAATACACAGTCTAACAACATGCAGGGTTGACTGATGGCAACAGGCCATCAGGTTTGGATGTATGAACAGGGCAGATGCATCAACGTACATGCAAATATTTATGACCCAACAGGACAAATGTCCAGGGGTGTTAATTGTGATTGCACATACCAATTTCACGTGGAATGGATTATATGTGGTTATAGGGTGGGGTGAAGAAAATATTATTAACACCTTCGAATACCAATACATATGCTGTACATTTCTAATAGCTGCAGATATATACACACTACTGTTCTAACTACAGTTTCCTATATGATAACTACTTCAATTTGGTGATAGGACTGTTACTGCTACATCAATATACATTTTATTGTTATTCATACACGTTCATATCTGGCTTTGTTCAGCTACATCATCCTGCTACATTTGCTTTATATAGCTATAGACAACTGTGGATGTTTGGTATTTCAGACAATCATACTATCTGCATATTGCAGACTGAGAGCAACATATCCAGATTTTGGGATACACATTCCAGCTGCAGCAACACTTTGAACACATTTCGCAGTTTGGTTCTGCTTGTCACATTCATTTCATTCTGTACTGACTGCAGTATACTTTATTCAGGGGTTATTACTACTTTATTGGTGGATTCATAACTCTTTCTCACACTCTCTCACTTGTTTTATTTTACTATTCAGGATGGTACTTACTTCTAGGCTTTATTGACATGTTTTACCTGTAGTTATTACAATCCTTTCCAGCAGTCTCACTTCTGTCATGTTTCAGTATTTCAACAGGGATATATTTCACACATGTGATTTGCTCATCTTCTGCAGCTGTACTTTTCAGCCTGCTGCAGGTTGAGTACTATTATATTACAGGTGGGGCATCTTTATTTCAGACTTTATTTCAGACATTTTCATTGTTCTGTTTGGATTACAGACTGCAACACACTTTTGTAATCAAGCAATACTTGCAAACACTCTTACACTGTTACTTACACATTTTATTACTTAGTGACTACACTGCACTCTTTTGCTAACTGTCATACTTTTATATTTCTTTACAGTTACTGGGAGAGGATTACTGACTTGCCTGGTGGCACAACCGCACCAGCCTATCACCATAGGCTCTGCGGTTCACAGAATGGACACCTGCAGTTGTAATATAAATGAAGTAATATTGGAATACACATCTCCATAATATCAGCTAGTTTAATTTCTTACATACATAATTAAATGTAACTTACTCAGTAGTGGGGCATTGGGCATTTGCCGGGCCTCCTGGATCCAAAGGTTCAATTGGTCCTGCTTACGTCTCTTCAGGTCAGCATGGTGGTGACGGACCTGCTCACCAGTCCTTGGAATCCCTCTGGCACTGGTGAGTTCATGAGCCAACCGGTCCCATGCCTCAGCCCTATATGCTTCCCACAGGACCTGGCCCTGCATGAGTTGGGCCTCATGATTGTGGACTAGGAGCCAGACCATATATCTGGACTCCTCAACGCCCCACCTCTGTACTCGAAAGCAACTACCCTCACCTACTCCTGACATTCTGGCTGCAAGTTAGTTCTACAATCGTTTATGCTGTGTATTCCCGCCTATGGGGCTTATATATGCCGTTTTCCCACTTATCTGTGATTGGCCATTTTGGAATTGTATCAACTTCACAAAACCTGCTTTGTCATGCTCCACTTTCTATTCATTCCTATATATTTGCTATTACTGCATTTCTAAGTTCAGCTGTCATGGCTTAGTGGTTCAGTACCTTCACTATGGTGCATGGTATCCTGGGATCGAACCTGGCCACTGCTTTTTATATTTTATGACTGTCTAGACAGGCTAGGGGGTGTGTCTGTGTAAAGGCAGTTTTGTTACAGCTTGCTCAACGTTGCCCATCGGTTAGCTTGTTGGCACGGTGCGCAGCTCCGCGCAAATGGGTTACACTAGTTTATGCTTCATTTGGCCTTCAGCATGCATATTAAGCTCAGCTTAGCTAGGGGCACACAGTTTCAGCGTGTTAAACCACTGCTCACCTATGCGCACTCATTTTACACCTGTTAAACCACTGCTCACCTATGGGCAGATGCACTCACCTTGTTAAACTGTAGCTCAGTTATAGGCACATCTGGCATTTTTTCTTATTTTGTTATCTCACATTTCTTCAAAATAAATGGCCTATTTCATTACATTTTACATAAAATATAATTTTATATGTGTACATATATGTCAGGGACTTGTTTCGTGCTTATTTTACTAAAAATAAAAATTAATGTTGGGGGGGCTCGAACCATGACTGCCTGCTCTTCAGCCGATGTCTCTACCGCTCCGCTATTGCTTTTTGGCTTACTTTGCATAGTTAGTTCTTATATGCTTTTCCACTTACTGCTAACTGTGGCTGAGCTATGGGCACGCCCGCGCAAACGAGCGCACTCATGGGCAAACATCTTTACAATTTAGAAAAAAATATATAACATGTTCATTTATATATTTTATGTTCATAGTCTGTGGGGGCATGTGTTGTGTTGTGTTTATTCACATTTCCATGGACTCTGTCGTGGGTGTTTACTTTGGGCACTTTTACTCTTCTGGGGGCGTGTCCACTTGCAGGGCTCGGCCTACGGACACGCCCCCTACTGTCTTCCACGGACCGTGTTAGCCTTAGTTGTGATTCAGCATGCCCTCATGCATATGCATGACATGCTGACGTCACACCATTTAACTGCAGCCTCCGTGTAAGCCTTGTATCTCTTACACGGAGGCTTCGTGAATCCTGCCCATTGTCTATATTGCAAACTGTCAACAGTGTACTGCATATTATGTAGGAAATACAAATTGCAGACTTAAAGATAGAAATTTTAAGCATCTATCGGATATAAGGTTAAGAAAAGAACATAATGCACTGTACAAGCATATAGAATTGCATAGTGAGCATGTATTTGCCTTTGTGGTTATATGTGTTGTAAATAGAAGTCAAAGAATGGGTGACTTGTATAATGAAACTGAATATAAAGAGATGCAATGGATTCTTAGACTGGGAGCTAATAAAGCCCCAGGATTAAATGATGCTGTCCCTTTAAAACCAGCTCTAGCAAAAAGGAGGGTAAACTATTGATTTTCATTGGCTATGTTATACTATATTAGATACTATGTTTTAAGATACCCTGTTTTTACTAGTGTTTTATCATCTGATGAAGGGATTTACCCAAAAGCACTTGTGATACTTATTTTATTGTTTTAATAAAGTGAAGTTGCTTCATACATAGTGTGGTAGTACTTGCCATACCTTTGGATTTACTATTTTGGATTTGCTATTGATTACAGAGAAACTGCTTTCACTTGGAGTAATCCACTCCTGAAAAGAGAAAAATAAGTACTTTTTTGCACTTGTCTTATATATTGTGAATTTACTTTAGCTTTTTCTTAACTTACTTGTTATTTTTGCACTTTATAGTGCACAAACACATACCACCTACTGTTGCTTTAAATAATTAATTGCACTGTTTTACATTGTCTCTGTTAATTCATGTATTTATTTATTTGCATTTATTTCCATTTGTTAACCAGAATGGTCCACTGGGCCATAGTGAGCCTATTTTCATTGGAGGCCCGGGGAGGAAAGTTCCACAATGAATATACAATACACAATACATACAATACAATAGGTCCACATGATAAGTACATAAAAATGCAAGAGTTGCAGTAGACAATTGAAATCTAGGTACATTATTAGATTACTATATCAGGATAAAGTGGTTTATGCAATTAGAACATAGCAAGCAAGGATATAAAATTAGGAAAATTAAGTTGCTCGTGTACGTGTCTAAGGTTCTTGCAACATAGTTTGAATAACTGACACTTGTGAAGCCCTTAGTTTAAATATAGTAGATAGTACCAGTCCTGCAGATTAAGTAAAATGAGACAGAGAAGAGTTATAACAGAGTAATAGTTAATTAAGATGTAGGGTAATATCAGGTTTTAGGAAGTGTAGTTTTGGCACATGTGCACTGCCATAGAAAAGAAAGACATTGTCTAAGGGACTTTTAAAGAAAACTGCATTTCTGGTTGTCCTGAGTGATGGTGGAAGGGTGTTCCATAGTTTAGCAATAGTAAAGGAGTAGAGCATCTGACCAGCTGAAAGGTTTGTTTTTTTCTGCATTCAGGAGCAGTTGCTTTTCAGTTCAGAGAGGTCTATTTGGGTGGTACACAGTAAGTAGAGAAGAAAGGGCAGGGCAGTTTGATGACTTGAATATAAATGTGTGTGCTGTAGTTAGTTGTAAATATGTAAGATAATGAGGGAGTTCTGGCCAGTTTAGAAGCTGTAATGAGGCACAATGGTGAGATGAATATTTTGCATTGGTTGCAAATGTAGCATTTTTATTCTAGCAAGAGTCAAGTTTGGATTTCAGCAAGTACTGGATATTGGTAAGAAGAGGGGCATCATAAAAAGAGATGGTAGTAGAAAGGAAGAGGCTAGGGATAGTTTTGCGGAATGTTAGAGGAAGTGTTTGTGTCTATAGAGGATGCCCAGTTTTTGATGTGTTTTTTGATATTGCTGTGAATATATAGGTCAAATGTTAGGTTTTCATCTATGATGACACCTAGTAGTTTTTGTATATTGGACTACCTCAATGATAGTGTTATTTTGCAAATGAATAGTGAATTCACCTTTGTTTAGGGAAGTAGTTTTTTTAGGGGTAAATAGCATAAGTTTAGTTTTTTTGTGGGTTAAGGGCAATACAATCATTGGTCATCCATGTTTCAGTAGAAGTGAGTGCAGTTTGGGTGAGTTGGCAGTACAGATGATGGTTGAGTCATCCATGTATTGAAAGACAGTACCTTGACTAAGAGTGGTGTGGAAGCTGTTGATAATAATGCTGAACAGAAGGGGCCCTAGAATGCTTGGGGAACACCTGTGGTTGTTTTAATCAATGGAGAGAAAGAATGTTGCCACTTAGTTGATTGTTGCCTATCTGTGAGGTAGTTTGAGAACCAATTTAGGGTAGGGGAGAGATGCCTAAGTTAGAGAGTTTAGTGAGAAAAAGGGGGGTGGGAGGCCATATTAAAGGGCTTAGAAAAGTCAAGAAAGCATGAAGAGACAATTTTTGCAGTATCTCGGGCCTGATTAACTGTGTCCAAGTAGGATATAAAAGCTGTGGTAGTGCAGTGGCTTGGTCTAAAACCATGATGAGTGGGAGAAAGGATTTGATTGTGTAACAGATAATTAAGTAGTTGAGTGTGAATGCATTTTTCCCGTATCTTAGAGATATGTGAGAGGATAGCAGTAGATCTAAAGTTGGAGATATCTGTATTGTTTCCTCCTTTATGAAGAGGATGAATATATGCTGTTTTCCAAATTGTAGGAATGTGGACTCCTGAATAGATCTATTAAAAAGGATGCTGATGGGATAGGAGATAGAGTTGGCTGATATTTGTAGGAGTTCTGGAGGTAGGTTATCAGGGGTGCTGGTGGCATGCTTGAATTTAAGAAGTATTTGTTTTATTGTGATAGTACGTATAGGTGAGGGAGAAAAGCTTGATAAAGTAGAAGGAAAGGTATTTTGAGTGGATGGATTTGGAGGAGCTAAGTTGGTTTCTGGAAAGTTGGTGGTGAGATTAGGTATGGTATCTATGAAATATGAATTAAAGAGTGAGGCTATTTCAGTGGGTGTTTTATTTGGATTCGGACATGTTGATGATGATGAATCTCCAAATCTTTTAGGGTGTTGCTTATGGTGATTTTGTAGACTAAGGTAGTGTTCTTTTTATTTTTAATGATGAGATGTTTTACTTGATTATGGAGTTGTTTATATTGTGTGACATCAGAGGAATTTTTATTTTGCCTTAATTTCCATGCTTTGTCCCTGGTAGTCATAAGATGCTTAGTGGGTCTAGTAAGCCAACTGGCATGATTGGTTTTCACTTTCTTTTCTCAAAGTGGAGCCAGTGTGTAGGATCTTTAGAAATGTAGAGCTGAATTTGGCAGCGTCATTAAGGAGAAGGACTATTAGTGAATCCTAGTTGATGCTTTGTAAAGTATCATAGTTGTAGGGCTGTTGCAGGTAGTTTGAGTGGTCTTGTTACATTTGGGTTCCAAACCAACTATTCTACATTAAGAAGGTGTTTTTCTGCACTCTTGTGGTGGAAGTATGTTGATCTAGTTGGGGATTGCTGTTGAAAGACTTATTGTGTGTTTTCCAAATTGGTAGTTAGCTTAAAACTTGTTTCTCCTTGCTCATATTTAAGCCTTGCATTTGCACAGTGCTGCCGTTTCCTCAGTGGTGGATAGCAATGCCCAGTATACATGCAAAAGCCTAGAAGCTAAGCTATTCCCTAGACAGCTGTCAATGAAACCCTCCTAAGCTTGTCTGCTGCTCTAGGAGCAGCTCAGTTGTGCACTGAGCTTAGCTGCCTTTTTGATCAACCTTAGCCTACATGAGTCTATATTATTACAACGTAAGATGAATTAAGTGAATATGTCTTGAGCGACACATAAATACCAAAGTGCCTGAAAGACGAACTGCTAAATGAGTGTAAAAAAGAAAACTGAAGTGTCATAGTTGGCCAAATGCTGTTTCTGATGTAACCGCGTCAACGAGCAGTAGTTATATACAATACTGGACCTATTTTACTATAAAAACTAAACAGGACATAATGCAAACATTTGCTGAACTATATACCAGACTTATACACCAATAAAGAACAGTAAACATTACAAATCTTGAAAATATTTCCATTAACCTGCACTATTTGGTCACTGCAGGAAGTACTTAAAGTACGTAATCAGAGCAGTTAGTTGTGCGTATGGCATGTTGTGTATACAACTATGGCTTCTGCTGCACTGACCGGACCTGGTGTGATAGGTAAAAGCTATTGTACTGTACAGTCATAAAAAGGAAAAGATATGCTAGTGATAGACGGTTACCTGTACTTCTTAGAAAAACAGCTAAAGGCAAAGAAGTACTGGTGCTGTCAACTTAAAAATACTCACAGATGCAAGGGTAGAGCAACAACTACAGCAACAGAGGTAGAGAAAATCCTGTTAAAATCAAACTCTCATGATCATACCTCTTATCCCAAGGCTTGTCATAAGTTAAAGGAAATGTCTAAAGATTCTAGAAGCACCCGTGTATTGCTTGTGGATGACGTCTTAGCTAGCACATCTTTTGAAAGTGCAGTGACATTACCAACACGAAGGTCAGTGTTACAGAGTGTGAAGAGGGTACAGTGAATTAACATGTTAACTCACTCTACACCCTGTACTACTCTTAGTAATGTTTCTGTAGATGATTTTAAGCTGAAACAATCTACTTTTATGCAAGAAAGGAAAGTATACATACACTCCAATGTACATGTGTTAGTCTTCACAACCAAAGAAAACCTTGCTGATATGTGTAAAAGTGAAACATGGTTTATGGATGGTATGTTCCTAACTAAAGGAAAGTTCTGCAGACAACTCTATAGCATACTCGTACTAAATTTTTGTAATGGTACACAAAAATGTCTCCCTTTGCTTTACTGTTTGATGACAAAGAAATCTTTTAAGACGTATAACTTTATGTAGCAAAGGGTGCCTATTTCATTTTTCTCAAAGTGTATGGTGGAAAGTTCAACAGCTGAGACTGTCAAATTTGTATGGAACATCTGTTGAACTCCAATGTGCAGTGAAGGAATTAATAGCTTTGAGCTTTCTTCCTGAGACTGACGTGATTCCAGCCTTTAAACAGTTATGTAAAACTTTCCCTAGTGAAGGTAAAGAACTGATGAATTATTTCTCTGATGTATATGTATTGAGTCGTATAAAGAAGCAAGTTACCTGCAATGTAGCACCTACACAATTCCCTCCCATTTACCCTATTCCTTTCTGGAATGTGTCATCCTTAAATGACAATGCTTTGCCATGAACCCAGAATTATGTGGAAGGATAGCACAGATGAATTAGGTGTTTACTTGGTAGGCGCATTTCTGATATTCCTTGTGTACTATTTATGTTAGTCCGTGAAAAGAACAGGGTTGATGAAATACATCTACAACTTTTATCATCTTGTGCAGTTTCTCCTAAAAAAAAGGAAGACTTTGGAATGGGAAGAACATTTACAGAGTGTACTTCAAAGGAAACATGAATATAGTACTGCAGAGTTTCTACGTGCAGTTGCTGTTGTTGAAAGTGTAGTTTAACATGCATGCCTGGTCCAGCTGTATGCATCATACTGTCTTGCTGTTTTATTTATGATGTTATAGACACAGGCTATTTAATTTATTAAGTTAAGTGTATTTATTTCACATTTATGCACAGTTAAGGTGTAGAAGAATAGTGTTTGTGTGTAGTGGGGAAGTGCCTTGTACATATATTCACATTTCAAGTTTATAGTTGTTATGAACTAAGCACATTAGTTACGTTTTTCTTACTTTGAGAATCACACAAGGTTTTTGAGGTTGGCCAAACAAAACTTTTCGCTCTTTTACATTTCGGTAAAAACATGCTTCAGTATTATGTGTTTTCAATGTATTTGGGTCGCTCAAGATGCATTCGCTTAATTCAGCTTTCATTGTGATAATATAGACCCGCCTACACAAAGTTTAGATCCTTCTTGTAGTCTTGGCGCTATCAGCACAGTCCTGTCAAATTAACCAAATCCCTTCCCTAATAAAATATACAGTAAGAACCTGCTATCTTGGATGGGAAGTTTCCCATAATCTCTATGGCCAACCTGATAGACATGAGCATCTTGAGAAAATGTAGCAATTGTCTCATGTATACTGACAACCAATTACTCATGTAGAAAATACTTTATGTGAGAGATGCAATTAAGCTATGAAATTGTAGGCAGAACTCTCACATTAGGACAAATTGAATGCCACACACACACACACACACACACACACACACACACACACACACACACACACACACACATACACACACACACACACACACACACACACACACACACACACACACACACACAGGCACATAATTCCCATGCCAAATAAGGACACAACACATAAACCCACATATGTGGAGTTACTCACTAGTAACTTTCCAAAAGATCAGAGGCCTCCCAAATGGAAACCATTTACGCACATAACAATGCATAAAACAACCACAACACATAATAACACACACACACACACACACACACACACACACACACACACACACACACACACACACACACACACACACACACACACACACACACACACACACACGCACACACACAATGTCTCAACAAATAAATCAATAAGGTGTTATACCACAAAACCTAATGTATTGGTCAAAGATGACTCCATTGTGTAACACATGGAATGTTCTCTTCTCCAGGCTGGAGGAGCGGGTTACAGTTAGTTGCCTGTCAGGTGCCAAGATCCATCAAGCCTCTCAAGTACTCATGTCACTCAACCACAAGTACTGGTATGACTCCATCATTGTCCATGTCGGAATGAGTCACTTGAGACATACCTTACTGGACTATACAAAGAGAGACATGACTGAGCTCTCAGATTATGTGTCATGGATGGGTATAAGCTTAGCCTTAAGCAGCATTCCATCTTCTTCAAGATGATTCTGCAATACAAACAAAAAATGATAGACTTTAGCAATTGGCTTAGCTTCTGGTGTTAGTCCAAGTGAATATGATATCTGTCAGCCTGGGAAGACATAGTCGACAGGCTATGCTGTTTTGTCAGAGATGCTTTGCACCTGTCTCCTCTAGGCTTTTGGATATTTGCAAAGGCACTGGCCATGCCTATTATGCCTTGTTAGGGAGTGTCAAAATAACCAACCTCCCAACATAACAATATCCTCTCTAGATAAACTTAAAGTACAGCTGCTTAATGCTAGGAGTCTAAACAAGAAATTGTACTCCCTGGAAGAACTCCTCACTTTGGAAGATGCTGATGTCTGAGCAGTCACCAAGACATGGTTCAAAGGCATGGAAAACAGCCCAGTCATGCAGGGCTTCAATACATTCCATACATTCAGACCACAAGCTACACATGAAAGAACCAAAGGAGGAGGTGTATCCATCTTCATTAAGGATAAGTACATCTCGAAACTGGTCAGAAAGTATGACTCTATTGAGTAACTTTATGTACAACTAGCTATAAACAAAGCCCCCTACCACGCCATAACTAGCTATAGGTCCCCCACCATGATCATGGATCACCTATACTATTAAAAATGGAACTATTATTCCTGGTGAAGTTAATAATAATTGGCTAAAATTCTGCTTGGATTTCCCATCCTCTAGCATCTACTTATTTAAGTTCACTTACATTATCACCACTTCAATGGATTCAATAGATCCATTACTGACGGGTCCATCCTTGACTGGATACTGCTCACCGGTCCAAGTAAAATCTCCACAGCTAGTACTCTCCCACATGTAATTAGTGATCATCTCCCAGCCTTCATCATTAGAACAGCTCCCTCCTCTCAAAATGAACATCAATATAAACAAATATGTAATTTGACCAACTTCAATCCTCAGGCATTCATCAACCTACTGAAAAACATGAACAGTGGCATCCTAAAAACTCTGCCTCGAGATGATACAATGAATTACTTTAGTACATTTCTAGATATCCTAAACAGCCTTGCACCCCTTGGGTAAAAAGAATCAAAACTAACTATGTCCCATGGCTAACTAAATCAACAAAACAACTAGTGCTAAATAGGGACAGAACCTGGAAACAGTGGCTACAAAATAAACATTCACTGGGCCTCTTTAAATTTAAGCAGCTTCACAACCAAGTGAAAAGACACATGATCAAAGATAAAACAAACTAGTACCTACCTCTCCAAACTAATCATAAGCAGAACCCCCAAAATTTCTGGACATCCATAACATCTCTCTTAAATCAGGGCACTAATAACAACCCTTGTCCATATCCAGAAAAAACTCCATCACAAATAGCCAGTCTCTTTAACTCTCACTTCATTAATACTATATCAAATACCACCGCCAACTTTTCTCAACCTCACTGTGTCACAAACTCAGACAATTCTCATTCTGCTAGCCCATCTAGGCCATCCCCGCCCATCCACTCTTCTTCCTCTTTCCCCTTACACCATTCTCATGAAACAACAACCCAACCAATACCCACATTCACACTTCATTCCAACTAATACTATAAAAATACTTGTCCTAAAACTCAGACTTAGCTCCAATGCAGCTGATAGCCTACCCACTGAGAATCTAAAACTAGTTGCTGATGCTATCGCCTACCATATCAGTATACTAATCAACAGATCCATCCTTGAATCCTGCTTCCCAAAAATCTAGAAAAAAAGACTTTTATTCTACCCCTCCATAAAGGTGATAACTGTACTGATATCTTGAACTACCATCCTATAGCTATTCTCTCCCCATCTCCAAGCTCTTTAAGAAATGCATTCATGTACAACTTCTAAACTTTCTCCTTAATAACCAGATTCTATCTCCTACACAATATGACTTTTGACCAGGTCATAGTACTATGACTGCTTTGATATTGTTCCTGGACATAGCCAACAAAGCCCAAGACTCAGGCAAAATAGTTTCTTCCCTATTTCTACACTTACCAAAGGCTTTTGATACAGTCTCTCACCCATTAATTCTAAGTTATGATGTCTCCCCTCCATGTCTTAATTGGTTCTCAAGTTATCTATCAGATAGACAACAGGCAGTCAAATGGAAGAACTCCTTCTCTTCTTACCTTAACAACCCTACTGGTGTCACCTCAAGGATCTATATTAGCTCCCCGCCTCTTCAGTATCTATATTAATAATCTCTACTCTTCATCTGGTCAGTGCTCTCTAATATAATACACTGATAACTCTACTATCTGCTCTGCTGATTCCATGTCTGATCTCCATCATATATGTAACTCAATTGGGCTTTACATCCATAGAGACCTGTCCCAGTAGCACCACTTATCGATTCCCTTCTCTCATTTATGGTGCTCCATTACTTACCATGCTTACTACAAATGTTAAACATTCCTCACATCACTGTACAGCTTTACACTCCCTTAAATGGCTTGAACTCCCACACTATCTCTCTTACTTGCAATGAACAACTGTGCATAAATTAATCTATAAACCTCTAGCTTGTTCTCACCTCATTATTTAGCAATTATCTATCCAAAAGGTTGCTCAAATCTGAAAATCAAAATCTTTTGCATGTGCACAAACCTAACCTACCTGCCGGGTAGCTTCTCTATACTTGTTCTGTGATCAGAACCTGGAATGCTCTATTGTTATCAATTAGATCTAATCAAACCCATACAACATTCAAAAGTTCTTTACAAGATTATTTCTTTTCTAACTGGATCTGCACCTGCAACATTTCCTCGCCTTTTAAAACATGACTAGCCCTGTTCTCAAATCTATACTATATCCTATATCCTATTCTCTTATTCACTATGGGCCGGATTCACGATGGCTTGCACGGAGTCTACGAGTAGAGTAAGACTCCATGCAGCCATCATGTCCGAGGAGCGATCCACGAACAGCCTGTAGAGGTGTGTAAGAGTGCTCCTAACACGTCTCCTACATGGAGAAGGCTGTGATATGCAAATTACCTCACTTGCAGCCGAAAGGCATGCAAATGAGTTAAATTTGCGATCCAGGAAGCAGAAACCTGTAGGAGACGTGTTAGCTGCAGAAATGTACTCAGTTGACAACTGAGTACCATTCTGCAAATAGCACAATTGAGCCTTGTCAGCTCCAAATAAAGGTTGCATATGGTTGAGGGAGCATGTGAATGGCCAAATATACGGCCATTGGAAAGTTTCCCTGATGCAAAATTAAATTTTTTTTCGTCAATTTCCGATGTTTAAGCATAGCGCAGTGCCGCGCAAATGGGGTGCACTATAAAATTCATAAAATAAGGCAATAAAAGCCACAAATATGGAATTTATGAAAATTGTCAAATTTCAATGTAAGGGAATAGCAGGCTGAAGACAACATGGCCACCGAGTAGGGGTTGCTAAGGGGAGAAGCCCAGTCTAAGACATGTAACCAAGCATTAGTAGGCAATCCTATGTAAATGAGTGTTAGGATAGTGAATCGCACTTTTACATAGCAAATGAGCACAGTCAGTGGAGTGTAGGAGTAGGATATGGGGAGGAACAAAGTAGGAGATAGGTGACATCACAAGGGGGGTATGTATGAAAGTAGTGCAGCTCATTGGAGAACAGTGGCATCTGTTAGGTGTCAGTTAGACATCATGGAAAGAGGTGTGTCAACAGGTAGGCCAGAGAAAGCCAAGAAATGGAAGGTGTATACTGTGGATAACACCAAAGTTTCTTGCTGAGTGGGTATGCGCGTGTGTGCGCACCTGTAAACTTGAGTAAAGCAGAGTGCACGTGTGGAAGTGTGAGTGCGCGCTTTTAAGCTGGAGTAAGCATGTATAAGGCTGTTGGAAGACGTGTAAACTTGTTTGCGCTGGTGTGTGCGCGTTTTAGCCCAAATAAGCAAGTTTTAGTCTGTCTAAGCATATATGCACGTGTGTGAGCTGCTGTGAGTGTGTTTGCTCTTGTATGCATGTCACTCCCCCTGAGGAAACAGAAAGGAAAAAGGAAGCACAACAAATAGCAGGAAGCTACCAGGTGATAATAGTGGAGCTAGCAGGTGAAAACAATCCGAATCAGGCAATAAGACAGACAGAGCACTAGCCTAGCCCAGTCCAGCACTTAAAACTCTGCAAATAACAGTGCAGTTTGTTTCTCACAAGTGACACTGAAACACTGGAGTATGCTACTAGAAGTGAAAACTGAAAAAGCTTCACTCAGACAAAAAAATGCTAGGGGCTGCCATTGCTGTTATAAGACGACATATGCAACATGCTGAGGGTGGTGACAATGCAAATGCTGCCGGACAACCCACAGTGAGGAGACAGAGAAGAGTGTACAGGCCCAGGGTCACCTACCACAGGTTACATGAGCTGGAGATAGTGGAGCGCTATAGAGTGGACAGAGACCTCATTCAGCAAATTGTGGAGATGTGCAGGCCGTGCCTCACACACAGAACCAACAGAGGGGAACCCATCCCAGTGGAAACCAAGGTATGTGTTGGCCTAAGAATACTAGCAACAGGTACCTTTCAGAGACCAACTGGTGATATGATGGGGCTATCACAGGCATCAGCATCCAGGGTACTGCACCAGTTCCTGGATGCCACATCAGCACATGGTGATCATGTATATTTCCCCAATTCCCATGAGGTATTGGCCAGCAATATGCATCTCTTCCAGCATATAGCAGAATACCCTGAGGTAGTGGGTGCAATAGACTGCATGCATATATGCATCAAAGCACCAGCCGGTGAGTGGGGTAGGGCCTACATTAACCACAAGGGCTTCCCCTCCATCAACTGCCAGGTCATGTGTGATGCCCAGGGCATAATAATGAATGTGTGCGCTGGCTGCCCTGGAAGCTACCATGATTCCCATATCTGGCATCTGACACAGCTGCACCAGACATTTGCCAATTGGGACATCCCACATTGTCTCTTAGTGGCTGATGACACCCATCAGAAACACACACACACCTGAACAAGAACACCATAATGAGGCACACGCACAAACACGAAATGTAATCGAGTGTGTGTTTGAGTTGCTCAAGTCATGGTTCCGGTGCCTGGACATATCTGGTGGAGCCTTGCAGTACTCACCAACTACATGTACCCAAATTGTCTTGGTATGTGCTATGCTACATAATATGATCCTGTGAAAACTGCTTCAACAGGACCAGCATAGGCCTGGGCCAAACAGCCCCCCACCAGTGCCAAGGCCATCACAGGCAGAGCGTGACTCAGAGGAGGAACAACCTGAGTCTGCCCCAGTAGGCAGACGGAGGTGTGCCCAGTATGCCTTGGCCTTGGCAAAGAGGCAACGCATAGCACATACACTGGCTCAGTAGGAACCCTAGAAATGATACCTCTCTCTGACTCGCATATATAGTAAAAGGGATGCCTAACTTGACACTACCTGTTTCCAAACATGTATAGGGAGTGCAGTATGCGCATCCGACATAGGCAGCCCTGCAGCACCACCTGAGGCATGATTGCCATGTGTTAAGCAGTGTAAGATAGTGCTAAACAGCATTTACCACCATGTTGTATATGCAAACTTGATGACCTTCAGTAGCATCCTACCCTCACCAAACATGAGGCCACAATATGAAGACAAGATGATCAATTACAACAATTGGCTTAAGTATTGGTGTCAGTGAAAGGGGTTTCAATGCCTGTCAGCCTGGGATGAGTTGATCAACAAGACATGATGCTTTGCTATGGATGGAGTTCA
This sequence comes from Protopterus annectens, assembly GCF_019279795.1. Classification (NCBI taxonomy): domain Eukaryota; kingdom Metazoa; phylum Chordata; order Ceratodontiformes; family Protopteridae; genus Protopterus; species Protopterus annectens. The sequence goes on along the minus strand of NC_056744.1, from coordinate 1,338,232,551 downwards.
CCTATCACCTGTGGCCTATTGGATATTGCCAAAGGCTCTTGTTACCCCCATAGTGCCTTTTCTAGGTAAGGCTCAAAACACAAACCCACCTCCATAGGTATCACAAGGGATACGAAAGTATAAGTAATGCTACTCATTGCCAGAAGTCTAAACTGCAAGATGCACACACTCCAAACACTCCTCAGCATGGAGAATGTTGATATCTGTGCAATAACAGAAACCTGGTGCAAGGCTCCAAGAGCACCCTAGCATTCACAGGTACACTTCATACCATGTTTACAGCTGCAAAACATGGAACAAACTACAAAAGGAGGGTAAGTATCAATATTTGTCAAAGATACCCAGACCCCCAGGTTGGTGGCACAGCATGAAGCATCAGAGACTACCCATGTGTAACCAACAGTGGGTAAAACCACCTTCCAGTTCATAGCCTGCTACAGACCACCCTCCTAAACCCAGGAACCACACTTGGCCAACTGGAGAACACATGAAAATATGAAGATCTCCCCAAACACCATTATATTGGGTGGCTTCAACTACCCAAACATACACTGGGAGCATTACCCTAGCTCCAACACCCTAGGCCAAAGGTTCCTAGAATTTATAAACCAAAATGCTATGGAACAACTTGCTACCACTCCCACAAGAGGGGAACACATACTGGACCTGATCATCACCAACATGGGGACTCTATGCCCAAGACCAGAAGTGTATCCCTCACTGGTATGATCACACCAGATAGTAATCTCACTGGATATTCACATCCCCACCCCAGCCCATGGCCAGAAAACCACAGTGAAAAATGTTCACTAAAGCATATGTCACACACCTCAAAACTGAGGTGGAATCCTTCATAGCCCCTGTGTCTGTGGAAAATACGGCCCAGACCTCATAACCCTTTATAAACGCATTCGATGAACACCGTCAGGAATGCATGGCTCATGCAATCCCAAATAAAACCAAGACCCAATCCTCCAAAGGCAGGCATCCTGTTTGGTGGACCCCAGCCATAAACAAACCATACAATACAAGGAGGAAGCTACTATATGATAGATCCAAATCACAAAAAGGGAAGCCATCTCTGACCAGTATTATTGAAAAACAATGTCCACACATAACATTGTCTAAGGCCATCTGTGAGATAAAAATCGTACAGGACACCAAGGATAATCACAAGGCATTATTTACTTATTGTAGGAACCTGTGTGGGAATCCCCAGATATGTTCAGAATTAGTCCAAAATGACAAACAATATAACAAACCCACAGACATTGCCAACATCCAAGCTGACAGGTTCAGTGCAAACCCCCCCCCCCTCCCCACCAAAAGGGCAAATATCTATCCCAGCAGAGTGCTGGCCCCCTGACATCGCAGATGCTCAGGTAACAGCCAGCCTCTCCAAAGCAAAACACACAGCATCAATGGGACCAGATGGTGTCCTGGGCTGTGTCCAACATGAACCCCAAGAAGAAATGAACACATACATAAAACCACTGTTCAATGTCAGCCTTAACACACGATATATACCCAAAGAGCAGTGTACAGAAACAGTGGACCCTCTCCACAAAGGTGGTGCCTCAATGGATACTGCAAACAATCACCCCAGAAGCCTGTCTAGGTTGGTCTGCAAAGCTATGGAAAGGATCATCATGGACCTCAGAAATAAACATATTGGGGACATGCAGACACTGGGTCCTACCCATTTTGGCTTTGTTAAGGGCAGATCCTGCCTCTTAAATCTGGTTGAGTCATTTGAAACAGTCACCAAGGCCATTGACGAGGGGATGGTGGTCCACACAGCCTACCTGGACCTTGCAAAAGCCTTCTATACAGTACCCCACTTGGTCATCATAGATAAGATCACCAGCTTCAATAGAAACCCCTATATCACTAGATGGGTTGCAAACTGGCTCAAGGACAGAACCTACATGGTCTGAAATGCTGGAGCCATGTCAGACCACAAACCAGCTACAAGTGGCATCCCACAAGGCTCAGTCCTGGGACCTCCCTTGTTTGGTATATATTTCTCAGAGGTACAGGCCAACACAGAAGGACTGTTGGTGAACAAGTTTGTAGATGACTGCAAACTGGGCACCATAATCGACCCTTCAGCTGACACAAGCATCCAACAAAAGGGCCTCATAGAAACAGATAACTGGTGCCAGAGCCATGTCCTCAAGCTAAACACAAAACAGTGTATAGTCCTTGTCAAAAACTAAGTGCCCTCAAATTACTACATATGTGGTAACCCATTAAGTATGGAAGAAGTGATAAGGGACCTGGGGACCCAAGTCGATAGCAATCTCACATTTGACAACCATGTGGCCAAAGTGTTCAGAGAAACATTTCATATAGTCCACCTAATCATAAAGGTAATCACATCTACATCAGTGGAGGTCACTGTGCCTCTTAACACATCCCTCATCAGGCCCATAATTGAGTACAATGCCCCTTGTGGGATGTAACTTTTCAGACACCTGCATTAGCAGGAAAGACCACAAAAGTACCTCACCAGGAGGATCAAAGTGCTCAAAAACATGCCAGTCACTGCCCGGTTAAAGAAACTGCAGCTCCACTCAGTGACATACTGCCTGCCCAGAGGTGATCTGTGCCAGATGTATAAAGCCATGTCCAACCTGGAATCAATGGACATGCCGCAGCTTGGAAAATCAGAATCCCATCAAGCTATGCGCTCAAGAGACCTGAACCTCAGGACTGAAATAAATAGGACATGCTGGAGTGACAAATCCATAACCCAGAGGCTCCTCCCACTCTTGAGTAAACTCCCACTCCAGGTTAGCCAGAGTCCCTCATTGACTCTCTTCAAGAGGAATCCTGATGAGTGGATGGGAGATTGTAGGTTTACCCTGGGTATCACTTCTATGTCACTGTTAGCCAGAGGCACAGTATACTAACCATGAAAAATGTAATGGCAAACTCCACTTACAATGTGTGTTGAAAGCCAAACACACTCTGGCTAGGATTATAAATGCCCTAGGGCAGATAGCCTAGTATGAACCTATGAAAAGAATGACACACAGCATGTAGTACAACTGTGGTCACTGTGGAGTAATGTTTGCCAATGTTCACCCAAGTTGGTGAATACACAGCAATGTCGGACAAGCCTGGTTTAAGTAGGCCATAGCTGAACAAAATGCAACACGCTCATAGTTGCCTAACTGGCCTAGTCTGCTCAGTAGGAGCATTTACAGCAGTGATGGGACTCAAACCCATAATACTGTGCACCATAGTGAAAGTACTGAACCACTATATCATGACAGTATTGCAGTGCGCAACCAGTGTGAGAGAATGTTGCCAAGTCTTTGCAAACTATCCCATGGAAACCCTGCAAGCACAACATAATCCCTGTTGACTTATGACACAAAGGAGTCTGGCAGTAAGAACACAACATGACTTCCAACACACACAGTATTAATGTCAATATTGGTCATGTTCACACACAACCACAAATGTAGTGGACTTCAGATCACAACATATGGAAAGGTCACACTGGGCATGCTCACACACTTGGATAAATGAGACACATGTCAGGCAACAAACCATGGAAATCCTGAACTGGGCATGTTCACACACTTAGGCCATGTCTGAGTATAGCAGTCAGTCACACATATCTGGCAGTTGTATGTGTTAAGCCAGGAACCTCCCACGATCCAGCAATCCACCCTGTGCACACAGTTAAATGACAACAGATACATATATTAATATACCGGAACCCTGTCATGATCAAACATGTTACGCAGATACACACGTTGTTCACAGAAACTGTGAAAGCTATGGCAATAAAGACCTGCAAACAGCAGCAGCAACAAATATTGTGCATCCCAAACATAGGTGCAGAGGTGAATACTAGGCTGTCTGCCCTGGGGAATTCATAAGCCTAGGCAGAGTGTATTTGGCGTCTGCCTCCCCAGTAGAGTAGCCTACTGTGCCTCTGTAAAGTAGGTCACAGAAGGCACCCTTTAAGGCTACTTTGCTGTGCCTCTGTCAAGCAGGGACACAGTGGAGATCCCAGGGGTGAATTTGCAATTTCCCATCCATGCAGCTGTATTTTGCTGAAAGAGGGTTGGTGAGAGGCTATGTCTAACTTTAATTGGGATTCAATTCCAGAGTGAGTGGAGCCTGTGAGTAATGAATCTGTCCCTGCAGCATGTCCTATTTATGTTTGTGCTGAGGTTTACATCCCTGGAGTGTGTAGCTGTAAGGGTCTTGGATGTTATGAGGTGGAGCATGTCCATTACTTCTGGGTTTGAAATGGCTGTGTACGTCAGGCATAGATTACCTCTAAGTAGGTGTTAAGCAACTGAGTAGAGCTGGAGATCCTTTAGTTGAGCTGCATAGGACATCTGTGTGTAGCCCATGATTCTCTTGGGGAGGTTCTGTTGTGTTCACTGTAGTTGCCACAGGTGTTGGGTAAGGTACACCCCAAAAGGGGCATTGTAGTCAAACATGGTCCTGATGAGTGAGTAGTAGAGGGCCACAATGACCTCACATGATCTACATGCAAACACCCATGTGAGAAGGAGGGCTATACAAAGTTCTTAGCAATGACTCTCTGTCAATGTGATTAGCAAAGGAGAGGTTATGATCTATCTGGGTCGGTGGGATATTGCTCTGTTATGTAGTAGCTTCCTCCTTCTGTTGTACAGCTTATATATGGCTGGGGTCAACCAGACAGGTTTCCTATTTTGGAGGAGTCATGGTTTTATGTGGGATAGCATGATCAATGCATACCTGCAGCTGCTCATATAATGCGTTTGTAAAGAATTATGCAGATTGGTCTGTATTAACCTCCAGCACGGGGCCTCTGAAGTATTCCACCACAGTCTTCACAAGTGCAAAGTCTGCTTTTGAGAAATTCTTTACAGTGATTTCCTTGGCTGGGTGTGGGGACGGGATATGGTTGTCCAGGGAAAGTTGATCATGGTCTGATCTTAACAATGACAGTTCTACCTCTGGTGTGGAACATAGAGTCCCCATGTTGGTGATGATCAGGTCCAATATGTATTCCCCCTAGTGGGTGTGGTGACTGGTTGTGCCATAGCACATGGATTCACAAATTGTAGTGACTGTAGGGTGATGTTGAGGGCTTGAGTAGTATCCCCAGTCAATATTTGTGTACCTGAAGTCAACCGCTATAATGGTGTGTGTGAAGACCTTCATATCCAACACTTTTCCCAGGAAAGCCGAGTGTGGTTACTGGGTATGGGTGGGTGGTCTGAACTACACACCAAACCAAAAGGCAGTTTTGCACAATGGTAGGTGTATATGTATGGCCTGTCATGCTTAGTGCAGTGGGACCAACCCAGAGGTGTGTGTATCTGTGATGTATATGGATACACCCCCTACTTGTGTTCTGTGTCACAAGTCCTGTAGTCACGAAGCATGGTATCGAACATAATCTGGCAGTGCCAGTGCGCATATGTGACCCTGTACTAGGTTTCTGTGAATGCACAGATATTGTTATCCCCCGTACTGAGGGATAGTTAAAGATGTACATTCTTCTTTGGAAAGACTGATGATGTCATCACCCTATAAATACAGCAGGAGAAGAGAAATCATCAAGTAATGTGAATAGCACGCTGTGCTAATGCATCTGTCTCAAGTCTCATAACATAGTTAGATAGGGGTTTGAATCCTGCAAACGCTGTGTGTGTCTGCAATTCTTTGTGAAAGGAAAGGCCATTTTGAGGGCTGGGATAACACACTAAAAGATGTACATTCTTCTTTGGAAACACTGATGATGTCAGCACCCTATAAATAAAGCAGGAGAAGGGAAATTTTCCAGGAATGCGAATAGCGTGCTGTGCTAATGTGTTTGTCTCACGTATTATAACATAATTAGGTAGGGGTATAAATCCTGCAAATGCTGTGTGTGTGGGGGAGGGCAGGGATGTATGTATGTCTGCAGTTCTTTGTGAAAGGAATGGCCATTTTGAAGACTGGGATAACACACTAAAAGATGTACATTCTTCTTTGGAAGCACTGATGATGTTAGCACCCTATAAATACAGCAGGGGAAGGGAAATCATCCAGTGATGCGAATAGCGTGCTGTGCTAATGCATCTCTTTCAAGTGCCATAACCTAGGTAGGTAGGGATTTGAATCCTACAAATGCCATGTGTGCGTTTGTCACACAGAATGTGTTGTGTGTTTTGCTTTCATTATTGTATGACATATTATTATAACAGTAATTGCCATGCACACATCAGGAATGTGTTTGCCAAATACAGATATGTACCTGTGACCTATAATAGTTCCTATGTGTGAAGCCTGCCCCATATGAATACAGCTGTTATCTTTGCCGCCATATGCCACAGCTTACCAGACCTTAGGCCATACATGCATGTTGGTGACAATGCAAGCTACTGCAGTGATCTGTGTCCTAGGCCAACTATGTGACACACACCCATGAAAGCTTTGATAGATTAATGTGGGTGACGGTTCACGTCTGCAGTATATGTCAGACATGTTAAAACACAGCAAAGTCTGTGAGTGATGGCCATCCAGTGTAGGTGTATGGCAACTGTAGCCAATATGCATACACCTTCTTGCTTAGGTGATACACAGAGGGACTGCAGAATACCTTTGGAAATGTGAATATCACAGGATAGACAAGATAACACCTGTCCACATGTACACACCATTACCCGTTCTACATGATGGGTGCTACCACCTACATGGTACTGTTGGAATACTATGTTAACTACATGCCGAAGACAATGCCACAGTAGCGTTACAGCAATATACCATGGCTTGGACAACAGGCATCTGTCCATATGATACCCTTGTGGTGGTTAGGTGTGTCATTGTAGGCCACTGTATGTATTTGCAATCATGGATGGACATATCCATAGTGTGTTGGCATGTACATGAGACTGCTATATGCCAAAGGGTATTGTTCCCAGGGATGTGTGGGGCTCAGTAACAATGGCTACTGGTATAGTGTAGTACTGCAGGGATATCACTGACACCAGGTTCCTACATCTGTGTATCAGTTGAGGAGACACCATGTAATGACCACTGAATGTCAGGCTATGTAAGATGTGTATACTACCAGAATGCAGACCATTGACATGTGGAAACCGTATCACCCACAGCATACTGTCAAACCATGTCATGTTCCATGCTGACCATGTTCACAAATGTACACCTGCAAATCAGTGATGCAAACATCACACATGAATTGTCCACACCCCAACACATGCAGGCACAGGAACACACAACAGCCATGTGGCACATGTGCAGACAGTACACTTTGGGAATTAACACTGGTGTATACAAAACTGCAATGACAAACATAGTTAATGCATCATGCATGCTCGAATATACCCACAACAATATCATTACACTGTACTGTTAACAACATGATAATATTACTACAGTACTATGTAGTCACCCTGTGCATCAGTACCATGCTATCCTGTTCCAGCATCAATGTTACAGATGGCAGGAGGTGACACAGTTTCATCATATGCACAGGGTGTGTACTTGGTTTGCCAGAGTCTGCCATTGACACATCCAATCAACATGTATGTGTGTGTGTGTGTGTGTGTTAGTGAGGGACAACAGTACAAGATGGGACAATGCTGCTGCGATGTGTGTGTGTATGTGTTAGCCCTAGGTGTTAGCATTATGTGTGTGTGTATGCATGCACATAGTTCCACCATGTGGCTGCCATATACGGGTGTTTGTGGACAGCCACAGACTGTACCTGCCAGGTCATACAGGTCACTGTCTCTGGCCACAGACATGGTTCCTGTGCCTGGCAAGGGTGCTACGGACAGTATCAGGTACTAAGCCAGACTGGATACTGTCATCAGAAGCAGTGGGTTGTTGACTGGACACATGTCCCTGCTGGGACTGTCCAGAGCCACATGCACGTGGTCTTCTAGGACGGTCTAATGACAGCACAGACCCAGCATTGCTGGGGCTGGTACTGGCACTATGGGAGCGGCTGCGGGTTTGTTGTCGTCCACGATGATTGGCAGCTGATAATGCTGCTGGCAGACATCCACATCAACGCCTCAACTGCCCTGCACTGTCCTGGCTCCTGGACATGTAGTTGTGGAACAGATCTAATGCCCCCCCCAACATCTATCAATGACCTCGCTGATGTTACGGATGGAAGACACAACATCACGCATAGTGTCATTCATAGAGGTGCGATGTGCTCTAAGCTCCCTCAGACCCTGTGTGGTGTACCGTTCCATATGTGCCTGTGCCTGCATTACAGCCCGGAACATAGCTGAGGTTGATAGACCTCTGTGGGCACGTCTGACAGGGGCAGTATGACTACGGATGCTCCCACGAGAACCCCTGGACATCTGCCTGTGTGGTACCATGTCAGGAATCTGGCCATGGCTGCTGTGAGGGGATGCGTGTGCCAATGATACCACACTACCCTGGTCAATGCCTATTGTATGCTGTCCCTCAGCTAAGGACATTGGTGACAATGGAAGTATCGGCAGGATGACTGTGCGCATTGATGGGGTTGACTGCTGTGTACTGTCAATTGGATGACCAACGACAGACCCTGTCACACCTCCCTGTGCCATTACACATGTATCATCATTAGCACTATCCCCAGCAGTGGCTTCAGGTTCCCTGCTGCACTCCACCAGAGCAACATCAGAACCTGTGAGAGGAAGATAGGAAACACAGTTTACAAATGTGTACACGATATTAGCACACAGGCACACATGCACACATGCACACAGGCGCACATGCACACATGAACATATGCACATAGGCACACATGCACACAGGCGCACATGCACACATGCACACACGCAGGTGCACATGCACACATGCACACATGCACACAGGCGCATATGCACACAGGCGCACATGCACACATGCACACAGGCACACAAGCACACAGGCACACTCCTCAGTACAGCAGATACAAACACAGACACACCTGCAATCCAACACATACACAATACTGTTTTAGGGTGGGTGACCGTTTCACAAGGAAAAACATCACTACACACGTGTCAGCATGCAGGTTATGTGTTGCACAGGAACATGCAGTGCAAGTGTAGACAGCCATTGTTAATAACAGTATATGTGTACTTGATGCTTGTGTGTAGTTGTTCAGAGATTGTCTCCACCCTGGGAAACAATGTGTACAAGGACATAACAATGTTGTGCAAGTGTTACAAGCTGTGGGTGCATAGATTTGCACATGCGCACACACACACACACACACACACACACACACACACACACACACACACACACACACACAACAAATGACGGTGCTACACAATAACAGCTATGTGTACTTTTGTGGTCAGTGGAACTGGATGTGGTGTAGTAAAGTGAGCCATGATCAACATGCTTCTTGTGGTCAGTCAACAATAATAATGTGTGCCAGATAGGCAGCTAGCATGCTGTACCTGAAGTGCAGTAACATGACTACATCCACAATTACACAGCCACTTGTTACATGGGAGTGTAAGGTGACCAATAGTGAGCACTGCCTAACATGAATGTATAATTTGTTCCAGACTGTTGCACAAAGACATGATAGGCCTATACCCCTCAGGTATAGTATGTGTGCTGCATAGATAAGTGGGATGCTGAAGGCTGGCCATACAGCATATGTCATAATTGGACATGTGTAGCAGGCTAAGGTGTAGTGTGTATGCCAAACATGTGCGTGTTGTGTACATGTGTATCTGGTGTGCCTATACAATGTCCAGTGCTGTGTTGCCACATATGTGTGTCATGCTCTGTGTATTGCATGTGAGTGAGGCAGCTACTGAGAATAATGGGATATGCATAGTCTCACAGCAAACATGCACAGCATGCATTATGTGTAGGTGTGTTACATGTGCACAAACTACACCTCCATATGACATGCACTTGTCATTAGCAATAGTATTGTTATTACACACTCATCAGCATGGATTGGCTGCCTTGCTGTCACTCCAGAGGGACCTGCAAACATATGAGAGTGATTGCCAGTGGCCACAACTGTGCCTTTGATACTGTGAGTATGATAAAGTACAGTAGTACAACAGGTGGCTTTCACAGGTGTACAGATTATGCTCAGAATATCAATCTTGCAGAAGAATGGGCAAGTTAACAGCTACACAAACAGTACACATCTCACACACACATAGACTACCAGTACAGAGAACAGTCAACTACAGATATGGGATGTTACCTGCACACTCCATTTCAACATGCTGGGTGGCTCCAGCCTCCATGATGACACATGTTTGTGGATGTTCTTGTTGTTGGCCTGGAGCCACAACACTTAGGAGGTGCTCCTCCACACTGGTGAGGGGGTGTGGATAGGTACCCCACCACCTGTGGCAAGCTGTTGTCTGTTGATATCAGATGCACGCTGCCAGACATGTCTAATTATCTCACTGCAGTGATGGCGTACCTGCTCATATGTCCGGTTATGCATGCCTATATCATTTACCTAATGGAAAAGTTCTTGCCACAGTGCAGCCCTCTCATGCTTGTTCTGGCTGGTCCTGTAAAACAGCACAGAGTAATTCTGCACCAGACTTTGGTGGATCTCCTGATCCTCTGCTGCTGTATATGGTGGGTTTCCCTGATGTACCATCACCCTGGAAGGAAGGAAAAGAAAAATATGTGACCAAGGCATGTGGCACACAATATTCAAATGTACTGATATCACTTCACTGCCATATATAGCATCTGTCTGTCTATCAGGGGATACACATGTTCGATACCACATATCAGTGCTCAGCCCACAACTGTCTGACAGTGCCTGCAACACTCCATACAACAAACTAGTATACACCAGCACTCGGCACACTGTTTAGGATACAATGCACAACCTCACACTGGGGTATGTATCAAGCTAATGGATGAAGAATATTGTCGCCCCATGCAATGAACGCAATACACATGTACAGTTTCAATGGTAATCCACCCTAGTCTTTGATGCCATACCCCTACCTGACATATGTGCACAGTTGTTACTAAAGCCAGCATACTGCTGTCACAGAGTATACATGCTGCCAGGTACACACTCATACCCTGTAACAAACATGTGATTGCACCCATGGTACAGACATCATTACACACACATTACACATACATACAACACACAAATGTATGACAACACAGATGAGCATTAACTGTGTACCTTATAGTACTTTGTGCTCCTACTTACAGATACCTATGCATGAGGTATGTAATCTGTGCAGACTACAGGTAACACACCAAACAGTGTTACCACAGAATGTGAACATACACCATACTGTAGTGTCTAGGCCTACAACATCAGGTAGTACAACAGTTCATATGTGAGCTGGATTCAACAGCAGTGCCACTTACTAAGCATTCATGCATTGCTTCTGCCTATGATGGGACACCGCAGCCATACACAGGGAACTACGGCACAACATATGCCAATCTACTATGTTTGCATCCCAATAACTGACGCATCTTTCTCTGGCCTCACACTGAGGACACCAACTACCATGACAGACACAAACTCACACTAAGCTATCACACCTTTACAGACCTTGCACACAGTCAGTGTCACACTCATTCAATGTCACATAGCTGGTATTGCACTGAGTACATGTGTGTGTGCATTGTGTCATAGGTAGGTAATATGCTATTGGCCCTGGGCCTAGGGCAGCCTAGCCATATGCTACCCTGCCCTTTGGTACACATGTACTGTGATTTTACTTGCTTCTGTGAAATGGTTACACACAGGTGACTCACAGGGCATAATACCTATCTCCATGACATTCATCAGGGGTATGCATGACATCTACTAATGAGGAGCCTTGTTTGTTAATGCTGGGTGGTTTAGTCCAGGGTATGGCATATTTGTGTACAGAAACCTGTACCTCCAGCATGTGCTGTTTAGTGCGGTGACAGGGATTAGGGCCTTAGGTCATGTAGGCTGGATGGATTGTGAGGTGTTGCCATGGTGGTTGGCCAACTGGTATGGGTGTGACATAACTCTGTATGTCCAGCAGTGGTAACCTCTGTATAGGCAGTATGCAAGGCACTCTAGCTGTGGTTTTGTGTGTCAGTCTGCATAGGGAATGTGTTTGTGGCCATTATCAGTCTTTGTTAGGTATGTCTGTGGCCTTTCCATTTGCTGTAGTTCTCATGGGAGGTACATACTGCATAGGACATTGTGAGGTGTACAGGGGTACACTGACTTACATTTCCCTAGCTGACACACCTTTTGTGATGACACATACCATGTACAGGGATTACAAGACTAGTGTGCCATTATGGATATCAAAGGGGAGTCTATTGTACACCTGTGTCCCATGTTCCCTTCTGACACTTCCAGTGGTAGGCAGGCAACCACCTATGTGGTAGTTAGTGGGTAACATTTTTTGGAATGGGGTATGGTACTGCAGTATCAACACTGGTGTTCTGTCCATGCCTTGGTCACCAGGCACCTGTTGCAGTACATCTGCCCCCATGTCCCCCTCTCTCACTCTCTCTTTATATATATATATATATATATATATATATATATATATATATATATATATATATATATATATATATATATATATATATATATATATATATATATATATATATATATATATAAATATATATATATATATATATATATGTATATATATATATATATACGTATAAATATATATATATATATCAATATATACATATAGTATATGTATTTTGTCTATTATATCTATATGTATATACATATTCTCTATCTATCTATCCATATATCTCTATGTATCTATACAGACCTCTCTGTCTATGTACACACACACATATATATATATATATATATATATATATATATATATATATATATATATAGATATGTAGATATATAAATATATATATATATATATATATATATATATATATATATATATATATGTATATCGATATATAGATATATGTATATATATATATATATATATATATATATATATATATATATATGTATATATATATATATATATATATATATATATATATATATATATATATATATATATATATATATATATATATATATATATATATATATATATATATATATATATATATATATATATATATATATATATATATATATATATATATATCTACACACACTTCTTAACATCCATTGCTGTACATATACATGCACATGTAGGTACATGAACTGCCCACCTTTTATGGTGGGAATATCACTTCTGCAACAGTTGTGAGACATACCATTCTGTAATGATATTGCACACTGTGTATGTTAACTCACACCTGCTAATGCTAACACTGTTTACATGGGAGTATGACTTTCCTGTGGGAGTTGTGGGTTAACTGGTATACAACAGTAGTTCTTGCAATGTGTTGCTATGGCTTCACTATTTTCCCTTTACATTCACTCCTTGAAGGCCTGATATTTGTTCTTACTGGAATGTGTTGCTATGGCTTGCCTATTTTCCATTTACTTTCACTCCTTGTAATGCATGATATATTTATTTCATGTCTAGTGGCGGGGTGTAAGGTGACCAATAGTGAGCACTGCCTAACATGAATGTATAATTTGTTCCAGACTGTTGCACAAAGACATGATAGGCCTATACCCCTCAGGTATAGTATGTGTGCTGCATAGATAAGTGGGATGCTGAAGGCTGGCCATACAGCATATGTCATAATTGGACATGTGTAGCAGGCTAAGGTGTAGTGTGTATGCCAAACATGTGTGTTGTGTACATGTGTATCTGGTGTGCCTATACAATGTCCAGTGCTGTGTTGCCACATATGTGTGTCATGCTCTGTGTATTGCATGTGAGTGAGGCAGCTACTGAGAATAATGGGATATGCATAGTCTCACAGCAAACATGCACAGCATGCATTATGTGTAGGTGTGTTACATGTGCACAAACTACACCTCCATATGACATGCACTTGTCATTAGCAATAGTATTGTTATTACACACTCATCAGCATGGATTGGCTGCCTTGCTGTCACTCCAGAGGGACCTGCAAACATATGAGAGTGATTGCCAGTGGCCACAACTGTGCCTTTGATACTGTGAGTATGATAAAGTACAGTAGTACAACAGGTGGCTTTCACAGGTGTACAGATTATGCTCAGAATATCAATCTTGCAGAAGAATGGGCAAGTTAACAGCTACACAAACAGTACACATCTCACACACACATAGACTACCAGTACAGAGAACAGTCAACTACAGATATGGGATGTTACCTGCACACCCATTTCAACATGCTGGGTGGCTCCAGCCTCCATGATGACACATGTTTGTGGATGTTCTTGTTGTTGGCCTGGAGCCACAACACTTAGGAGGTGCTCCTCCACACTGGTGAGGGGGTGTGGATAGGTACCCCACCACCTGTGGCAAGCTGTTGTCTGTTGATATCAGATGCACGCTGCCAGACATGTCTAATTATCTCACTGCAGTGATGGCGTACCTGCTCATATGTCAATTATGCATGCCTATATCATTTACCTAATGGAAAAGTTCTTGCCACAGTGCAGCCCTCTCATGCTTGTTCTGGCTGGTCCTGTAAAACAGCACAGAGTAATTCTGCACCAGACTTTGGTGGATCTCCTGATCCTCTGCTGCTGTATATGGTGGGTTTCCTGATGTACCATCACCCTGGAAGGAAGGAAAAGAAAAATATGTGACCAAGGCATGTGGCACACAATATTCAAATGTACTGATATCACTTCACTGCCATATATAGCATCTGTCTGTCTATCAGGGGATACACATGTTCGATACCACATATCAGTGCTCAGCCCACAACTGTCTGACAGTGCCTGCAACACTCCATACAACAAACTAGTATACACCAGCACTCGGCACACTGTTTAGGATACAATGCACAACCTCACACTGGGGTATGTATCAAGCTAATGGATGAAGAATATTGTCGCCCCATGCAATGAACGCAATACACATGTACAGTTTCAATGGTAATCCACCCTAGTCTTTGATGCCATACCCTACCTGACATACGTGCACAGTTGTTACTAAAGCCAGCATACTGCTGTCACAGAGTATACATGCTGCCAGGTACACACTCATACCCTGTAACAAACATGTGATTGCACCCATGGTACAGACATCATTACACACACATTACACATACATACAACACACAAATGTATGACAACACAGATGAGCATTAACTGTGTACCTTATAGTACTTTGTGCTCCTACTTACAGATACCTATGCATGAGGTATGTAATCTGTGCAGACTACAGGTAACACACCAAACAGTGTTACCACAGAATGTGAACATACACCATACTGTAGTGTCTAGGCCTACAACATCAGGTAGTACAACAGTTCATATGTGAGCTGGATTCAACAGCAGTGCCACTTACTAAGCATTCATGCATTGCTTCTGCCTATGATGGGACACCGCAGCCATACACAGGGAACTACGGCACAACATATGCCAATCTACTATGTTTGCATCCCAATAACTGACGATCTTTCTCTGGCCTCACACTGAGGACACCAACTACCATGACAGACACAAACTCACACTAAGCTATCACACCTTTACAGACCTTGCACACAGTCAGTGTCACACTCATTCAATGTCACATAGCTGGTATTGCACTGAGTACATGTGTGTGTGCATTGTGTCATAGGTAGGTAATATGCTATTGGCCCTGGGCCTAGGGCAGCCTAGCCATATGCTACCCTGCCCTTTGGTACACATGTACTGTGATTTTACTTGCTTCTGTGAAATGGTTACACACAGGTGACTCACAGGGCATAATACCTATCTCCATGACATTCATCAGGGGTATGCATGACATCTACTAATGAGGAGCCTTGTTTGTTAATGCTGGGTGGTTTAGTCCAGGGTATGGCATATTTGTGTACAGAAACCTGTACCTCCAGCATGTGCTGTTTAGTGCGGTGACAGGGATTAGGGCCTTAGGTCATGTAGGCTGGATGGATTGTGAGGTGTTGCCATGGTGGTTGGCCAACTGGTATGGGTGTGACATAACTCTGTATGTCCAGCAGTGGTAACCTCTGTATAGGCAGTATGCAAGGCACTCTAGCTGTGGTTTTGTGTGTCAGTCTGCATAGGGAATGTGTTTGTGGCCATTATCAGTCTTTGTTAGGTATGTCTGTGGCCTTTCCATTTGCTGTAGTTCTCATGGGAGGTACATACTGCATAGGACATTGTGAGGTGTACAGGGGTACACTGACTTACATTTCCCTAGCTGACACACCTTTGTGATGACACATACCATGTACAGGGATTACAAGACTAGTGTGCCATTATGGATATCAAAGGGGAGTCTATTGTACACCTGTGTCCCATGTTCCCTTCTGACACTTCCAGTGGTAGGCAGGCAACCACCTATGTGGTAGTTAGTGGGTAACATTTTTTGGAATGGGGTATGGTACTGCAGTATCAACACTGGTGTTCTGTCCATGCCTTGGTCACCAGGCACCTGTTGCAGTACATCTGCCCCCATGTCCCCCTCTCTCACTCTCTCTTTATATATATATATATATATATATATATATATATATATATATATATATATATGTATATATATATATGTGTCTATATATAATTTTATATATATATATATATATAAATATATATATATATATATATATATATATATATATATATATATATATAAATATATATATATATATCAATATATACATATAGTATATGTATTTTGTCTATTATATCTATATGTATATACATATTCTCTATCTATCTATCCATATATCTCTATGTATCTATACAGACCTCTCTGTCTATGTACACACATATATATATATATATATATATATATATATATATATATATATATATATATATGTAGATATATAAATATATATATATATATATATATATATATATATATATATATATATCGATATATAGATATATATATATATATATATATATATATATATATATATATATATATATATATATATATATATATATATATATATATATATATATATATATATATATATATATATATATATATATATATATATATATATATATATATATATATATATATATATATATATATATATATATATATATATATATATATATATATATATATATATATATATATCTACACACACTTCTTAACATCCATTGCTGTACATATACATGCACATGTAGGTACATGAACTGCCCACCTTTTATGGTGGGAATATCACTTCTGCAACAGTTGTGAGACATACCATTCTGTAATGATATTGCACACTGTGTATGTTAACTCACACCTGCTAATGCTAACACTGTTTACATGGGAGTATGACTTTCCTGTGGGAGTTGTGGGTTAACTGGTATACAACAGTAGTTCTTGCAATGTGTTGCTATGGCTTCACTATTTTCCCTTTACATTCACTCCTTGAAGGCCTGATATTTGTTCTTACTGGAATGTGTTGCTATGGCTTGCCTATTTTCCATTTACTTTCACTCCTTGTAATGCATGATATATTTATTTCAGCAGTAAGTTCTTATATGTTTGCTGTGGCTTGGTGGCACTGCATGCAGTCTGGTGAGCCCAAGGTCTGGGGTTTGACGCTTACAAGGGTATTTTATTTTGCTGCTGAGCAGTACTAGGGTCTTGTATTTTGTACTAACAATTATGAATATCAGGCACATGCAGTTCTTGTAAACTGCTATACTGTCATTAGTTTGTTAGATGGCTACATCCTTTGATATTTCTGTGTTGTACTCCTACATGAGGGAGTGCTTGTGGGAGTAATTCTACAGCTATTTGCAGGGTGTGTAACAGCAGACAGGCTGATATGCCTGTTTATTTCTGACAGGCCTCAGATACTCTCAGGTATATATTTGACCAGCCTCAGGGAAAGGTACATATCAGTGGGATACACCCGTGATATATTTCAGATATTCTGCAGTTGTGACTGTGGGGTATTTTGAGCATATGTATTACTACACCATTTCTGACATGCAAGTAGTGTCTACTTTAACTTATTGACAGTCACCATTACGTGGGATACCCCACCTTTCTGCCTACTGTTAGTACATTTCACAGGGAGTCAGTGTGGCACAGGTAACTTTTTTTTTGCAAATCAGGGACATCCCTGTAAATCAGTTACAGTTGGGAAGTCTGGTCTCATACCTATTTAAATATGGCGGTGTTTATCCTGCTCTGATACTGTGTGGGGTTTGTAAGGTGCTACTGTAACATTATTACCTCCTAGCATGGCTGTTTCTCTTATCACACTAATGTAATGCAATTCCACAAGAATTGCCAGTAAGGATTCAGGGAACAAGCTTTGTGTAATGGCCTTCCAATATTCCCTTTACATTCACTCCTTGTATTTCTTGATATATTTCTTTCAGCACCAAGTTCTTGTATATCTGCCGTGGCTCAGTGGTAATTCATGCAGACTAGTGTTTCTGGGGTTCGAGCCTGCCAGGGGTATTTTATTTTGCTGATGAGCAGACTACAGACCTTGTCATACAGAGTGACTAAGGCACTTTTAAGCAGTTGTAAGCAGGTTTGCATTGGTTTGCATGATTCTTACACATGTGCACACTCGCTTAGCTGAGCGTACACTCGCTTAACTAAGCGCACACCCGCTGACTACTGCTTAAAAGTGCTTACTCCCGCTAACACCCGCGCTAATTTCTTTTAAAGAAAAGAAAATGGGGAGATAGGAAAGTGGTGAAAAAGGGGTAGGACAGTAGGAAAACAAGCTTGGGATGTGCAGGAAGGATGTAGGGAAGGCCCATAGCTGCCCATTTCTTTATCAGCAACAGCTGTGCATATGTGTGAAATTTGGTGTGAAATTTGAAACCTTCCACTCCTGAGAGAGGGGTGAGGACAACATAATATGTTGTACTGCCAATTAGAATTATCAGTTTACATGTCCAGTGGACATGTGTGCGGATTGGGCAGCTATGTATGGGGCATAATTTTTTTGTGGGAACAGAGTGCCCTTTTGTATTTTTTTTAAGGTGAGAGTGGAATGTGAGGTACAGGAAGTAGGTATATTTGGGGAGGTAGGTTGGGGAGGTTAACAGACAAGACAAACAAGAGCATACAGGGGCGAAGTATGACACATGTGGGGGGTAAACACAAATGACGGGGACGGATGTTTGGATATCGCAAGCCCATGAGCCCACAGATGGCAACAGTGGAACTGAAATCCCCACCCATAGGCAGTTACCACTGCGCCTTCACAGCCCAAGCCGGGTCTGTGCTGGGGGCTGGATAGGACAGGCAGGCACACCCGTGGGTTGCGCCACCCTCGCCTCAAGCTAGCATAGGGGATCAGTCACAGAACGCCTGATCTCACTTCGAACCACAGACCGGACCCTATGGAGGGTGAGTGAAGGCTCTCCTCCAGCCATACTTGCAGAGGGGGATGAGCCCCATCCCCTGCAGTGCTTTCACCTGAAGGTGGCACAGGGCCACTGGAGGAGGAGGTCCTGGCCTGGGCACTGGTGCCAGGTGCACTTGCCAGCTGAGGTGGGAGAGGTGGGTCCACTGGAACCCGCCTTCCCTGTTGTCCTATGTTTAGCAGTATTTTATGGCATTTTGGGTTAGTAACAAACATCACCATTCAAAATGAGTTGTAACAGCATGCATCAGTATTCCCATTAACCAAACACCCATGAATTCCGAGCATTGAGCAGCAAGCATAACACATGCATATTTAGAACAAAAGTGCACATTCCAACAGCATGCAGGGTTGATTGGTGGCAACAGGCCATCTGGTTTGGATATGTGAATGGGGCACATGCATCAACGTACAAGCAGATATGTATGAACCAACAGGACAAATGTCCATGGGAATTAATTGTGAATACACATACCCGGTTTGGTGCGGAATGGCATCATTTGTGAAAATAGGGTAAGGTGGAGAAATTTTACATTAACAACTAAAACTACCTATACATATACTGTACATTCCTAGTAGATGCAGATATATATCCCCTACATGTATTAGTACAGTTTCCTGTATGTAACATTAGGAATGTTGGTGATGAGGATGTTACTGCTACATTAATATATATTCCATTTTTATTCATATATGTTCATATCTGGCTGTGTTTAGGTACAGCATCCTGCTACATTTGATTTATATGGGTCTAGACAACTGTGGATGTTCAGCATTTCATACAACCATACTATTTCCATAATGCAAGGGTACAGCAACATATCCATTTTGTGGGATGGACACAGTCCATGTTCTGTATTTTATTTAACACATTACGCTCTTTAGTTGTGGCTGTCTCATTCATTTCATAATGTAGTGACTGCAGTATACCTTTATTCCAGACTTATTACAGCTTTCTTGGTAGCTTCAAACTGTCTTTCTCACACTCTCTCAATTATTTTATATTTAATTTTCAGAATGGTACTTAATTCTAGGCTTTATTAACATTTATTACTGGTTTACAACAACCCTTTCCAGCTGACTCACTTATTTCATATGGCAGAATTTACAAGGATGTATTTGACACTTGTCTATCCTTTGTTGATTTATTATCACTCATCTTCTGGCTGCAGCAGTTATCTGATATTACAATACAGGTGGAAACTTCTATTTGAGACTTGTTTAATCTTTATTACTGGATTGCATTACACTATTTTCCAGGCTGCATCACTTATCTAATCTTACAATACTAGCAGAATCTTTCTTCTAGGCTTATTTGACCTTTATTAGTGGGTTACAACACTGAACTCTTTTACAATCTGTCTCACTTATAGTCTATGACAATACCAGCTAAATAATTACTAACCTGCCTGGTGGCGCAACCTCAGCAGCCTATCAGCATAGGCTCGCTGATTCGTGGAACAAACACCTGCAGCTGTAATATAAAGGAAGTAATATTGGAACATACGTCTCCATACTATAGGCTAGGATAGCATTTCTTACATACTTAATTACATGGATACTTACTAAGTAGTGGGGCATTGGCCATTTGGCGGGCCTCCTGGATCCAATGGTTCAGTTGGTCTTCCTTCCACCGCTTCAGGTCCGCATGGTGGTGATGGACCTGTTCACCAGTCCTTGGAATGCCTGTAGCACTGGTGAGATCATGTGCCAACCGGTTCCACGCCTCTGCCTTGTACACATACCAGTGAACCTTGCCCTGCATGAGTTGTGCTTCATGATCATGGACTAGGAGCCATACCATATATTTTGACAACTCAACACCCCACCTTTGTGCTCTAAAGCAACTTCCCTCTCCTGCACCTGCCATCCTGACTGCAAATTGGTACCACAATCAGTTATGCTGTGTATTCCTGCCTATGGGGCTTATATATGCCGGTTTTCCCGCACTTATCTGTGATTGGCCATTTTGGATATTTATCAGCTTAAAAAAACCTGCTTTGTCATGCTTCTATTTCCATTCATTCCTATATATATGCTAATACTGCATTTCTCAGTACAACTGCCATAGTTTAGTGGATCAGTACTTTGACTATGGTGAACAGTATCCCAGGTTTGGCCCTGGGCATTGCTTTTTTTATTTTACTACTGTCTAGACAGGCTAGGAGGTGTGTCTGTGTAAAGGCAGCTTTGATACAGCTTGCCCAATGTTGCCTGCCTGTAAGCTGGTTGGCACGCTGCGCAGCTCCTCGCAAACGGCTTATGCTGGGTAACGCATTATTTAGCTATGAGCACTCATATTATGCTGGGTGAAGTGCTGCTGATCTACGGGCACTCATTTTAAGCATGGTAAAGTGCTGCTCAACTCTGGGCACTCATATTAAACCTGTTAAACCGCTGCTCACCTGCGGGCACTCATATTAAGCTTGTTAAAGCGCTGCTCACCTATGGGCACTCATATTAAGCTTGTTAAAGCACTGCTCACCTACGGGCACCCATATTCAGCTTGCTAAAGCCTTGCTAAGCTATGGGCAATTCTGATACTTTTTTATATTTTATTATGTCAGATTTCTTCAAAAATACATGGCCCATTTCATTACATTTTACTTAAATTATAGTTTAATATATATATATATATATATATATATATATATATATATATATATATATATATATATATATATATATATATATATATATATATATATATATATATGTCAGGGGATTGTTTCATGCTTATTTAAATAAAAATGGAAAATGATGTTGTGGGGGCTCGAACCGTGACTACCTCCTCTTTGGCCAACTTCTCTACCGCTACGCTATTGCTACTTGGCTTAATTTGCATATTTAGATCTTATATGCTTTTCAATGTCTGCTAACTGTGGCTGAGTGGAGGGCATACCCACGGAAATGAGCGCAACTACGGGCAAACATTTTGGAAATTATAAAAAAAAAAATTAAACTGCTATTTTTATGTTTTACATTACAGTTAGGTTTATAGTCTGTGAGGGCATGTGGTGTTGTGTTCCTTGACATTTCCGCGGACTCGCGTGGGTGTTTACTTTCAGGACTCTGACTCTTCTGGGGGCATGTCCCTTTGCAGAACTCGGCATTCGGACATGCCCCCTGCTTTCCTACACGGACAGTGTTAGCCTAGGGTATGATTCAGCATGCCCTCATGAATATGCATGGCATGCTGACGTCATACCATTAGAATGCAGCCTCCGTGTAAGACATATTAACTCTTACACGGAGGTTTCGTGAATCCAGCCCTATATATTCCTCTTACCTATCTTTATTGACCATTAACTCTCCCATGTCTTAAGTATCCACTACTTCTATGTCTTATAATGTTAACCTTCTTACATATGACCTGTCTAAATTACTACCATAAGTTTGCTTTTATTGCAACTAATTGCCAAATCGTAATTGACCTTTACATTTACTAATTGTTAATTATTTCTTCATGTGCTTGTTTTAGGGGAACTTTACACAAGTTGAATGCTATTCTATATTTATATGTATGTTTATGTGACATTTTTGAGGAGCTTTTATCCCCGGGCCTCCACTGAAAATGGGCTCTCACAGGCTCAGTGGAATATCCCAGTAAACAAATGCCAATACATAAATAAATAAACAGGAAAAGCATACCACATACCTGGACTTACTGGAGTAACTTGCCATACAACCCAACACCTTATTCATGGGTGATTATAATTATTCTTCCATCAACTGGGAAACATACATGACCACAAACATGCTGACTCAAAGACTCCTGGACTTTGTCAATGCAAATGCTATGGAACAGCTAGTCAGCACACCCACAAGAGACTCAAATGTCCTGGACATAGTACCCACTAACATGGGAGACCATTGCACCCCTACTCCCCCATGTGATGTCCTCCCTAGTTATATTGGACCACACATCAATGTAATTATAAGACCAGATACTCCATCAAGCTCAAAAATACATAAGAATTTTTCAAAGACAAATTACCTTCTACTATGTAGTGGTAAAAGAAGTCTGAAAGCCCCCTCGAATGCAAATGACATGGACTCCAATGTAGAGGTGTACACCAATGCCCTGTATAAACATTGATACAGTTGTATAGAATTGTCTGTTCCTTACATGATTAAAACCAGGTCTTGAAAAAAATAAGCCCCCTTGATGGACCCGTAGCATAAAGAGGCTATACAACAACAGAAAAAAACTAATGTCCAAGAAAAAGAGGGAACAGGATCAGCAGAGAAAGAAATCCCTCTCTAGCTTAAACAAATTACAGATCTTGTCAATCCCTTCAAAGCTAATTACAAAGTAAAAATAGCCTCCTTAGCTAAGGATAATCACAAGGCATTCTTTAACTATGTCCAAAATCTAAAAGGGAATGCCCAACTATACACTGAACTGGTTGTAGATGGCACCATTCATACTCAACTGGAGGTAATATTCAACCTGATAGTTCACAGATTTGGAGAAAACTTCACCCCCTGTCCCTTCCAGTCATTCTGCAAGTATACCTGCCCTGTTACCTCAAGTGAGGAGGTCATTTCAACAATCTCCAAGGCCAAAACATGGCATCATTGAGACCAGACAACATCCCAGGTGGCCTTTTAAACAACTAAAAACATGACTTAGCAGACCCACTTGGATCCCTGCTTAATCACTGTGAACTGGCTATCTTCCAGTGGAATGGAGGACAGCAACAGTAATTCCTCTGCAGAAATGGGGAACATCAACCAACCCTGGGAATTATAGGCCCCCTATGCTTGACTAGCCACACCTGCAAGACCATGGAAAGAGTCATTATGGAACTTGTTAACAAGGACATAGGTAATCTCCAAACTCTGGACCCAACCCAGTTTGAATTCTTTAAAGGTAGATCATGCCTGTTAAACATGTTTGACTTCTTCGAGAAAGTCACTAAAGCTCTGTAAGATACTAAGACAATGCATACCACCTATCATGATCTAGCCAAGGCATTTGACACAATCCCCCACTCAGGTAGTATAGAGAAACTCTTCAAATTGGGAATTAACCCCTACAAAGTTCCTGTAATCACGACTGCACAGGTAAAAAACACACTCTCCAAAGCCAAAAACACAGCATCCATGGGACCTGACAACATCCCAGGCTGCGTTTTACATGAACTACAGAATGAACTGGCACCCCACCTAAGTACCATGTTCAATCATAACCTCACCTCAGGCTTTATGCCCACTGAATGGCACACAGCAATGGTTATCACACTCCACAAAGGGGGATCCACCACAGACCCCGGGAACTACCTCCCCATTAGACTGACGA
Source organism: Protopterus annectens (assembly GCF_019279795.1). Classification (NCBI taxonomy): domain Eukaryota; kingdom Metazoa; phylum Chordata; order Ceratodontiformes; family Protopteridae; genus Protopterus; species Protopterus annectens. The sequence continues at coordinate 1,338,207,875 of NC_056744.1, read as the reverse complement.
GCCTGGTCTGCAAAGCCATGGAACATATCATCATGGAACTTATAAACAAAGTCATTGGTAATCTCCAAACTCTGGACCTCACCCAGTTCGGGTTTGTAAAAGGCAGATCATGTCTCCTAAACCTGATAGACTTCTTTCAAGCAGTCACCAAAGCCATAGATGAGGGTAATGTGGTTCACACAGCCTATCTATATCTCGCCAAGGCTTTCAACACCATCCCCCACTCTGGAATTATTGATAAACTCACTAAACTAGGTATAAAGCCCTATGTCACAAGATGGGTTGTCAACTGGCTCACTGACAGAACCCACACTGTGAAAGTAGCAGACTCCAAATCTGACTTCAGACCAGGGACAAGTGGAGTACCACAGGGTTCAGTCCTGGGTCCTCTCCTGTTTGGTATCTACTTCACTGAAGTACAGGCTAACACAGAAGGTCTTTGGGTAGTGAAGTTTGCAGATGACTGCAAACTAGGAGCCATAATCGATACTCCTAACAATGTGGACATCCTACAAAAGGGCCTCACTGAGACAGATGCCTGGTGTCAAAGCCATGGCCTCAAGCTCAATGCCGAAAAGTGCATTTTTATTTTTTATTTATTTTTATTTTACATTTGTTGACCGGGATAGTCCGACTGGATGCATGTCCATTTTCAGCAGAGGCCCGGGGAGAAAAGCTCCAAGGGTAAGCAGATACAGCATTACATAATACCAGCATTACATATTACAAACAGACTATTTACAGAGATTACATAAATAAGCCAGTTAAACAAGTTCCACAGGTTACAGTTAGTCATGAGCACAAGTCAGGATTAAATTAAATTACACAGTAAACTGGTTAACAGATTTTTACACATTCAAGTTAGCTTGGCTTGATACATTGACATAGCCAGTTAAGTGACAAATGTTGTTTGAGTCTAGTTTTAAATTGACCTAAGGTGGAAAGTAAGGTAATATCAGCTGGAAGAGAGTTCCAGGATCTACTTACAGAGTTTGCAAAGAGAGAATCACCGGCTGTGTTATTAATTTTGCTAGTCTGAATTAGTAGTTTGTTAGAGGATCGAAGCGGTCTAGGATTGTTATAGGAGGTGATAATATTTTTAAGTGCAGGAGTATTGTCCGGATTATAGAGGATTTTATAGGCCATAATCAGTTGGTTATACTGGATTAGGCTAGGTAGTTCAAGCCAACCAAGCTTATTTAGATTGATGCAATGATGTGTCCTAAAAGGCAGCCCAGTGGCAAACCTGGCGATGTGGTTGCAGCAAATTGAGAGTTTGTTAAGGACAGTCTTGTTCAAATTCGAGAATAGAGGGGATGCATTACAGAAGGGTTGAAAGAAGGTGAGAGCGAGCTATGGCAATTTTAGCTGGAGGGGTTAGGAAGGCTTTTATTCTGTAAAGTAACCCTAGTTTTTTATTGATGGTTTTGATAGTTTGGTTAACATGTAGGTCAAATTTGAGATTATTGTCTATGATGACACCTAATAGTTTTGTAGATGAGTCAGGGGAGATTATTGTGCCATCATTTGATTTTATGGTAAAGGTGAAAGCGGTAGACCTACGTGTTGGTGAAAATAACAGCATTTTAGTTTTTTGGGATTTAGGATCAGACGATGTTCAGAAAGCCAGTTTTCTATTGTATTAAAGGTGGTCTGGGTAGCTGACCATAACTCTACTGAAGATGTGGCTGAGCAAATCAGAGTAGAGTCATCAGCATATTGGATATAGCTGACTTTTGGGATAACAGTATAAAGGTCGTTAATGAAGATGGAGAACAGCAAGAGCCCTAGTATAGAGCCTTGTGGTACTCCGAGGGTGTTCAGTAGAAGGTTAGAGAGTTTGATCTGCCAGAGAAGAGCCTGCTGTCGACCATTCAGGTAGGATTGAAACCATTGGAGGGCTCCAGTATCTAGACAGAATGTTTGCAGGGTGTGGATTAAAAGTTGGTGATCAACCATATCGAATGCCTTGGAAAGATCCAAAAAGAGGGTTGAGGATATATAATTATTGTTGTGATTATGGTTTATGGTGTTAATAAAGGCTAGGAGGGCTGAAGTAGTGCTGTGATGAGGACGGAAGCCATGCTGAGTGTCTGCCATAAGCAATGCATTGTCATCCATTTTGGTAAAAACTCTGTACCCATGAACTACCACATAGGCAGTAGTCTACATAACACCAAAAGTGTGATAAGAGACCTTGGGACACAGGTGGACAGTAGTCTCTCCTTTGATAATCACATCGCCACAGTAGTCAGGAAATCCTTCTACATGGCACACCTCATCACAAAAGGTTTCTCATCAAGGAAAAAAGAGGTAGTTGTTCCCCTCTACTCATCACTCATTAGACCAGTTATAGAGTACAATGCCCCTTTTGGTATGTACCTCACAAGATATCTACAACAACTGGAAATGCTGAAGAAGTACCTCAAAAAGAGGATTGCCAGCCTCAAACAGATGCCTATGCAGACCATCTAAAAAAACTCCAGCTTTACTCCATCACATATCACCTACTCAAAGGCGATCTCTGTCTAACATGCAAAGCTCTGTCAAATCCAGAGCTGTTGGACGTGCTCCACTTAAAGAAATCTCAATCTCTCCAAGCTACATGGTCTAGGGACCTAAACCTTGTCACCACAATAAACAGAACATGCTGGAGGGAAAGATTCCTGTACCAGAGGCTTCCCATACTTGGAACAAACTACCTATCTATATCAAACAAAGCTCCTCATTAGCACTCTTCAAGAATAATCTTGATGAATGGATGGGAAATAGGAAATTCACCCTGGGGATCATGCCTGTGGCTCTACTCAACAGGGGCACAGGAAAATAATTTTCTTGGGTGGCAAAAGCCTGGGTACCTTTTTGGCTAGGCTTATATAGGTCCTAGGGCCAATTGCCTAGTACCTACCTATGAACCTATGAACATTACTAGATGGCTAACCAACTGGCTCACAGACAGGACAGACTGAAAAAGTGGGTGACTTCACCACTAGCAAAAGACCAGTGGTGTACCACAAGGTTCAGTGCTGGGCTCCATACTGTTCAGAATTTATTTCTCAGAAGTCCAGGCAGTCCTGTGGCTGACCAAGTTCACTAATGAACTGCAGACAGGGTTAACACAGAAACATTATTGGTGCCAAAGCCATGGATTAAAGCTAAATGCAAAAAAATCATTATTATTATTATTATTCCCTTTGGAAAAACTGACATCTGTGCTAATTACATTATAGACACCCCCTAAGTGTTGACTAAGTGGTACATGATCTGGGTACTCGGGTTGATGGCAACCTGAAATTTGACCACCACATATCCACAGTAGTAAGGAAATCCTTCTATGTTGCACATCTCAGAAGTAAAGACATGTTATCTAGATTTAAGGATGTTATAATTCCATTATACTCAGCCCTCATCAGACTAATAATTGAGTATAATGCTCTGTTTTGCATGTACCTCCCCAGATTCCTGCAACAATTGGAGAGACCACAGAGGTTTCTCACCAAGAAATTACAGGTTAGACAAAACAAGTCTTATGAGGAAAGACTGAAAGTCCTGTCACTGTATTCTGTCTCCTACAGGTTGTTAAGGTGTGACCTATGCCATGCTTACAGGGAAGTCCCTGATTCAGCTCTGAGGGAACTGCTACACATTCGTAAATCAAACTGTATGAAGGTCCCTCACTCCAGGGATCTTAACCTAGTCTCTAACATGAAGAGGTCATGCTGGAGAGATAGTGACATCTCCCAAAGACTGCCACTTTTGTGGAACAAGCTTCCAATTCATGTGAAACAGAGACACTCCCAGACCCTCTTCAAACGCAGCCTAGTTTAATGAATGTGCGACCGTAAATTCACTCCTGGGTGGCACCTATATCCCTCCTGGCCAGAGGAAGTCATTATTAAATACCATAGACCCTTACCTCTGTGAACTTTACTCAGCTAACCACTGACAATTGTGGCAACTCCAGATAAATATGGCTAGTGTCTATATTACCTAATTGAATGTTTAGTTTAGTGAATACTTAAATGTCGATCTGGTAATATCGAAAAGTTAAAACAGTGAATGGATGATTTAACATGGGAATGAATTCCCTCGGCCACAAAAAAAAAAATTAAACCAAAATGAACTGGGGGGCCTTAAACCCCACCCCCCCTAACTAAATATACCAACTCCTAGATTGCTCTACAATGGAGAAAGGGACAAAATCCGCATAATGGCCAAGGAATTATTTTCTCTGCGTTAAATCGTCCGTTCGCATTTTTTTGCTTTTGCTATTACCAGATCGACATTTAGGTATTCACTAACCTAAACATCCAATCAGGTCAGGTAATAGGAACCCTATGGCTAGGCTTGTAAGGACTCTAGGCATTTAGCCTAGTAACCTTCAATGAACCTATAAATCTATGAAATTTTTCTCTTCGCAGATAATTCACAACTTCAGTTTCTATTTCTTTAACTTCTCATTAGTAATCCTCTTTTGTACTTTGCCCTTGTTTTCTTATTCTTTATATTGTGAAACTTTCCATATCCAGATGCCTTTGCCTGTATTTCTCTTTAAGTATCTTTGGTGCTGCTTTTTTGTATTGATTAGTTTTGCTTTCTCCTTTGCATAAATATTGCACTATATTAAGTCTCTTTTTCTTTCCCATTCTCATATTTCTTCTACAGATGTCTCCCACTCCACCTGTTTCTCCTTACTTTAGGGACTTATCATTCCATCATGCTGTGACATAACCTGTTAGAATTTCTGTGTTTTCTCCTGTGATACTACCCCAATGGTAATACAGGAGTACATATTGCGGTATACAGACTAGAGGCATTCACATGCCTTTAATAAGTTGCCAACAGGCAGAATTTTTATAGCCATGCATGTGGCAGAGCACGTGCATCAATCAAGAATACGTTGCAGGTCCTTGTTTAAGTAATGCTGCATGTCAGATGCGTAGGATAGCGATAATAAGACATTTAAAAAAAACTTGTAATGGTTGCCTAGCTGGCATTCTCCCAACATTTGCTGTTACCTCATTGGGGAATGAAGGTGCTTAATGACCATGGGAGGTTTGATGACTGTCAGGCACCGGAAGGACAAAAAGAAGCACTGCTGAGATTTGTTTTGTATTTTCCAGAACAGTTCTTAACAAGCCGGTTTTATATTATCCATATAAACTTTCTTGTCAATTTTTCTTTTTATTTCAAAAACATTTTTATTTTGTTTTCATTATAAACATACGCAAATGTACATATCAAATACAATAAAACAATAAGAAGACTATTTACAATATTTACATTCATCCATGATAAACAATAATTTTATCTATGAGAAGTTATCAGTATTTGTTCAAAAGGTTTTCCAATGTTTGCCATGCTATTTTTTATGAGTAATGTTATGAGATCCATAACAAATGGTTTGCAGTTCTTTTTTACAAACAACTGTTGCTAAATTTATAAAATCTTTAAACATCAAATCTTGTTTACTTTTCCAGTCCAAAGTAATAACTTTTCTGGTAATTGCAAGAATTGACCTGAGTAACTGAATCTGAGATTTAGGTATTACATTAGGTATAGGAACACTGAATAGGATTAGTGAGTTAGAAATATGACAGTTATCAGACTATAAAGCATTTACAAAATATCTGAAGTCTTTCCAATATTGAACATTTCTACATTCAATGAACATGTGAACCCAGTTGGCCTCTGGGTTAATCTTTACATAGTAATTTCAATGTACTCTCTTCCATTTTGCTCTACAATGTCTCAAAGCAAGTACCATATGATTTTCATATACTAACATTTGTGTAGTCTGCCTTTTATTAATATTTAATGTATTGTCTGTATCTATAAAAATGTTATCTCTTGAAGGCTTTTCTCCCCGGGCCTCTGCTGAAAATGGACTTATATCCACTCAGACTCTCCCAGTTAATAAATGTAAAATAAATAATACATAAATAAATCACATTTCCAACATTTGCTTTCACTGTTTTTGAGTATAAGATTTATTTTATGTGGAGTATAGAAACTCATGTTTCATAAATTTCCATGTATACAATCTCCAATATAATGAAGAAGAGGTACCATATGTTGAATTCAATAACAATTTTTGGATTCATCAGATATTTGTTCTCCATTAATCTTTACATAGTAATTCCAAAAATCTGAGTCATACGTTAGAGTGTCTTCTCTTAGTATCTTATACATAGTTGAGATACTTAAATTTTGATTATCTGTCTTTTCAAGACACCTAATAAAAAGTTGAATCAAGCTAGATATAGATTCAGTCTCTAGGTTGATTGAGATTCTCCTTTTCATTTCTATAAACTGCCATAATGAGTGTATAAACAACAGTCTTGACTATTATCAAAACTACATAAAAGAGAGTTTAGTGGTTTAATAATTTTATTTTCAATAAACTGATGCCAAAATATGAAGTTATTTTCCTTTAATTTTTGCATCGCATTGATGTTGACAGAATCTAGGCAATCAGAGGAGTATGACATAGGGGATATAAGAAATAGAAATTGTTTAATGTTGTAATTACAATCAATTATATTTTTAAAGTTGTAAAATGAACAGCTAACAACAATTGGAGCCAGGCATATGTAAAGTCCAAAAATCCACACAGGAAACTTCACGAACAAAGCAATTCAAACTGTAGACATCAGAAAGTCCAAATGGTATAGAAAAATACAAACTCCTTTATTGTAGTCGACAAGAGGTAAGCGCTTTCACTATTCAGCTTCATCACACCATATAACAACTACTAACACACAAACCATTTAAACCAGGCATAATTAAGGTACAACCAATAAATGAAACACATCAATCTAACAATTAAATTAAATGATAACACTCTATAAAAATAAAACTAAAAGGACATGACATGTAACAAAGGGACTAAACAAAAATAAGAAGGCAGCAGAAATATGCACATACAAAAAGGTATATATACAAAAAAGCTACTGACCTCTATACTTTAGATAAATATATATGAATGAAAAATAAAAATAAAAATAAAAATGTATGTAGAACCATACAAATCCATATAAAATACATTTTATATATATATATATATATATATATATATATATATATATATAAATGTAAATATATGTCTATATATATATATATATATATATATATATATATATATATATATATATATACACACACATAAAAAATGTATATAAAAAGTATGAATAAACACAAACATAAGAAACAAGTAAAATCATAAAAAACTCAAAACGGGTGCAGTACAGATAGGTGCCTGTTCACTTATGAAGTCTCCTTTTCTTCAAAGCAGGCTTAATAGAGGCCCTTTCATTCAACCCCCTGCCCCAATCAGCCCAGAGCATAATGATCCAACAAGTCTATCTATGCTCAGTGTGAGTACAAACGTCACCTCCCCTAATACTCGGACTGATGGTCTTGATAACTCTAAAACAAAAAGTATGGGACATTCCAAACTCCAAAACATGCATGGAAAGTGCATTATGTAGAGAGCCCTTCCTGATGTGGTATAAATGCTCCCTCATCCTATCACAAAGGACCCTATTAGTTTTACCCACATAAAAGGAGCGGCAGATGGTACATTCTGCCAGGTATATCACATGGGGGGGTCATACAATCTGCAGATGCATGGAATATAAACTCCCTACACAAATCAGGATGAAAAAAAAGGTACAGAAGTATTAATAAAAGCACAGAAGCTACAGTTAACACAAGGTAAAGTAAAACCAGGGCATGAGGACATATTGCTGTGATTCTTATCATATCACAAAAGCCTCTTCAAATTCTTACAATTCCTAAAACTAAAGGTAGGGTTTTTCACCTACAATTCTACATATATCATCATCCACTTGCAAGATGGCCCAATGCTGACCAAACAACCTAGTGATATCAATATGATCACTAGTGTAAAACAAAGGAATCTTAACCTCAAGAGTGTCAAGGCCTCTCTCCCTATCAACACAAGAATCTACAGTAGGTCCAAAATATGGGCTTGCTGTTGTCAATCTCAACTGATCTAAATCTGACTAATGCCTATCTATCTTAGAAGAGCTATATCCTCGTGCCAACAATTTACATTTCAAACCATCAATTTCCTGCAGAAAACCAGATGTAATGGGATTCAGTCTAGAGGCCCTTATCCGTTGACCTCTAATTAAATTCTGGAAAATATAGCCAGGATGCATGCTAGATCTAAATAGGAAAGCATTCCTATGACAGGTCTGACGGTAAACACCAGTGTTAATCATGTTACCAGGCAACGTCTCAATGTACAAATCCAGAAATTCAACACTTGTAAATGACCAAGTGAAAGTGAACTTTGAACAGTCAGTCAAATTGTTCATCATATCATGAAAAACAAGTAACCTATCCACGGGACCTTTCCACAACAAAAACAAATCATCGACAAAACGTCGATAGAACAGTACATGCTCCCTGAAACCTTGAGTAAGAAACAAACTATTGTTCTCGCAATGTGCTAAGAACATATTGGCGTAGCTATTTGCACACGAGGTGCCTATAGCTACGCCGTGTTTCTGGAGATACATCTCACCTTTGAAGGTAAAAGCATTGTTCTCAAGCACCATCTCTAGGAAACAACAGATGAGATCTACCTGTGCTGGCGTATACTCACTATGTAACGAAAGGTACTCATGCACAAACTGAATGCGCAACCCATTAGGAATCATAGTAAACCAGAATTGTATGTCAAAAGTAACCAGTATAACACTCTCAACATCACTAATGGAAGAAATGCACTGGTAAAGATCTAAAAGGAATTGTTTAGAATCCCTAAGGACCACTAGGTTCAAATATGGGTCTTAAACTTCTCAACATACAAAGAAAGAGGTTCTGTGACCCAACCACCGCCTGCCACTATAGGTCTCATTGGTGGATCGGTGGGGTGCTTATGTATCTTAGGAAGGCCTTGTACAAGAGGAATTAATGGATTAGCTACCTTCAAAAATGAGAACACATTCTTTGTAACCAGATGGGTAGAAAAAAACATCCAATATACAATGACTCACCAAAAACACCATTTTATAAACCTCATTAACAGTGATTTTTCTCATAGAAACTATTATCACTCAACATTGAACTCATGGACTGCTCATAATGTGACCTGTCCATGACCACTATAAGGCCGCCTTTGTCCGCTGGGCGAATAACTATCTGTTCACTGCACTGTAGATCTCTCAGCACTCCCTTTTCAGAATAAGCTAAATTATTCTTATGTTGTACATAATGAGTATCATAAAAACTAAACACTTCATCTTCAGTTAATTTCAAATATGCCTCAACAAGAGGATGGTTAATTGGAACATAACTACTCAGTTTCCGGAGACCAGATGGACCATTAACTTCTGTACTTGGAGGAGAACCTTGATTCATATCCCCATAAATCAGGCGTAACATAACATTTCTACAAAACACCCTTAAATCTAATATAGTATCAGAAAGTTTACTCCTGCAAGTGGGAATAAAACTCAGACCTTTACATAAAACCTGTCTCTCATCAGGGGAAAGCTCATATGTTGAAATATTCAATATTAATGAATTGGGGCCCTCCCCCACATCTTCTTCAAGGTTTGATACTGATTCAGTTGGCCAGAAAGCTTGCGGAGGACTTACCACTTGGGTCCCACCTTTTTGGTTTTATTTTAATTGTTATATTTATATTTTTAGTGGTTATCCGAGAGGACATGGCATCAGAACAGTTGTCTTTTATTGAACTAGACTCTAATCCCAATGGCAAGGTGAATGCCCAGCCGAATGGAGCTGGAGCTCCTTTTTCAGAAAGGTTCTCTCTGTATTTGCAGAGAGAAAGGAGTTGTTTGTGGCAACTTGATGTTCCAACTGTTGGTGATGACGTGACGAATGAGACGGGAGATTTGGGTATTAGCTGACAGTTTGGAGAAGGTGGTTAGACCTAAGTGGCGAGGTACTGTGTTGACTGATGTTGATTCTTTTAATGATTTAAGGAATGGGAACGTGGATGATCTCCCTTTTCCTCTACCTGTTCGGTCAGAAAGAGGAGGGGGGTGCACAAGATCAGCAAGCAGAGGATGCCAGAAACGCAAGCTTTTTGGTGAACAGAATCAGTATCAAACCTTGAAGAAGATGTGGGGGAGGGCCTCAATTCATTAATATTGAATATTTCAACATATGAGCTTTCCCCTGATGAGAGATGGGTTTTATGTAAAGGTCTGAGTTTTATTCCCATTTGCAGGAGTAAACTTTCTGATACTATATTAGATTTAAAGGTGTTTTGTAGAAATGTTATGTTACGCCTGATTTATGGGGATATGATCAAGGTTCTCCTCCAAATACAGAAGTTAACGGTCCATCTGGTCTCAGGAAACTGAGTAGTTATGTTCCTATTAACCATCCTCTGGTTGAGGCATATTTGAAATTAACTGAAGATGAAGTGTTTAGTTTTTATGATACTCGTGATACTCATTATGTGCAACATAAGAATAATTTAGCTTATTCTGAAAAAGGAGTGCTGAGAGATCCACAGTGCAATGAACAGATAATTATTCGCCCGGCGGACAAAGGCAGCCTTATAGTGGTCATGGACAGGTCACATTATGAGCAGTCCATGAGTTCAATGTTGAGTGATAATAGTTTCTATGAGAAAATCACTGTTGATGAGGTTTATAAAGTGGTATTTTTGGTGAGTTGTTGTATACTGGATGTTTTTTCTACCCATCATGTTACAGAGAATGTGTTCTCATTTTTGAAGGTAGCTAATCCATTAATTCCTCTTGTACAAGGCCTTCCTAAGATACATAAGCACCCCACCGATCCACCAATGAGACCTATAGTGACAGGCGGTGGTTGGGTCACAGAACCTCTTTATTTGTATGTTGAGAAGTTTTTAAGACCCATAATTCATTTGAACCCAGTGGTTCTTAGGGATTCTAAACAATTCCTTTTAGATCTTTACCAGTGCATTTCTTCCATTAGTGATGTTGAGAGTGTTATATTGGTTACTTTTGATATACAATTCTTGTTTACTATGATTCCTAATGGGTTGCGCATTCAGTTTGTGCATGAGTACCTTTCGTTACATAGTGAGTATACCCCAGCACAGGTAGACCTCATCTGTTGTTTCCTAGAGATGGTGCTTGAGAACAATGTTTTCACCTTCAATGGTGAGATGTATGTCCAGAAACATGGCATACCTATGGGCACGTTGTGTGCAAATAGCTACGCCAATACGTTCTTAGCACATTGGGAGAACAATAGTTTGTTTCCTACTCAAGGTTTCAGGGAGCATGTACTGTTCTATTGACGTTTCGTCGATGATTTGTTTTTGTTGTGGAAAGGTCCCGTGGATAGGTTACTTGTTTTTCATGATATGAGGAACAATTTGACTGACTGTTTAAAGTTCACTTTCACTTGGTCATTTACACGTGTTGAGTTTCTGGATTTGTACATTGAGAAGTTGCCTGGTAACATGATTAACTCTGGCGTTTACCATAAGACCTGTCATAGGAATGCTTTCCTATTTAGATCTAGCATGCATCCTGGCTATATTTTCTGGAATTTAATTAGAGGTCAAGGGATAAGGGCCTCTTGACTGAATCCCATTACATCTGGTTTTCTACAGGAGATTGATGGTTTGAAATGTAAATTGTTGACACGAGGATATAGCTCTTCTGAGATAGATAGGCATAGGTCAGATTTAGATCAGTTGAGATTGACAACAGCAAGCCCATATTTTGGACCTACTGTAGATTCTTGTGCTGATAGGGAGAGAGGCCTTGACACTCTTGAGGTTAAGGTTCCTTTGTTTTACACCAGTGATCATATTGATATCACTAGGTTGTTTGGTCAGCATTGGGCCATCTTGCAAGTGGGTGATGATATACGTAGAATTGTAGGTGAGAAACCCACCTTTAGGTTTAGGAATTGTAAAAATTTGAAGAGGCTTTTGTGTTATGATAAGAATCACAGCAATATGTCCTCATCCCCTGGTTTTACTTTACCTTGTGGTAACTGTAGCTTCTGTGCATTTATTAATACTTCTGTACCTTTTTTTCATCCTGACTTGTGTAGGGAGTTTATATTCCATGCATCTGCAGATTGTATGACCCCCCCCCCATGTGATATACCTGGCAGAATGTACCATCTGCCACTCTTTTTATGTGGGTAAAACTAATTGGGTCCTTCGTGATAGGATGAGGGAGCATTTATACCACATCAGGAAGGGCTCTCTACATAATGCACTTTCCATGCATGTTTTGGAGTTTGGAATGTCCCATACTTTTTGTTTTAGAGTTATCAAGACCATCAGTCCGAGTATTAGGGGAGGTGATGTTTGTACTCTCACTGAGCATAGAGAGACTTGATGGATCATTATGCTCCGTGCTGATCGAGGCAGGGGGTTGAATGAAAGGGCCTCTATTAAGCCTGCTTTGAAGAAAAGGAGACTTCATAATTGAACAGGCACCTATCTGTACTGCACCCGTTTTGAGTTTTTTATGATTTTATTTGTTTCTTATGTTTGTGTTTATTCATATTTTTTATGGATAGATATATATATGTATATATATATATATATATATATATATATATATATATATATATATATAGACATATATTTACATTTATATATGTATATACACACACACATATATATATATATATATATATATATATATATATATATATATATATATATATATACATTTTTAATGTGTTTTATATGCATTTGTATGGTTCTACATACATTTTTATTTTTATTTTTCATTCATATATATTTATATAAAGTATAGAGGTTAGTAGCTTTTTTGTATATACACCTTTTTGTATGTACATATTTCTGATGCCTTCTTATTTTTGTTTAGTCCCTTTGTTACATGTCATGTCCTTTTAGTTTTATTTTTATAGAGTGTTATCATTTAATTTAATTGTTAGATTGATGTGTTTCATTTATTGGTTGTACCTTAATTATGCCTGGTTTAAATGGTTTGTGTGTTAGTAGTTGTTATATGGTCTGATGAAGCTGAATAGTGAAAGCGCTTACCTCTTGTCGACTACAATAAAGGAGTTTGTATTTTTCTATACCATTTGGACTTTCTGATGTCTACAGTTTGAATTGCTTTGTTCGTGAAGTTTCCTGTGTGGATTTTTGGACTTTACATATGCCTGGCTACATCCGTTGCTAGTTGCTCATTTTACTGCTTTGGTTTATCTTTGTTTAGCAACGGAGAACTTACCACTCGGGTCCCACCCCTTTGGTTTTATTTTAAATATTTTTTAAGTTATTAAATATTTGATTAATGCCATAAGAAAAATTATCAAATTTCTTATTAAATAAACAAAATTCACATAAAAGCCAATGAACTCTACTTATTCCATATTGTTCCTTAAACTGATTTTCTATAGTTCTGACATCAGTTATATGAATCTCATGTATTGTTTTCCAGCCAGATATATAGGTAGGTGTGATACAATGTAACATTGCATTAATTATAACTGATTTGGAATAAAGATCTAAGATAGGGAATGCTACCCCATTACTGTTCCAAGCTCTAATATACCATTTATATGCAATCCTAGGTTTTAAGGGGAACCATCAAAACTTATGTAGCATGGAATCTAATTTTTTAAATACATTTTTGGGAGGGGGTAGTATCAATGACTGTATATAAAACAAACGTTTAGGTAAAATTCTCATTTCAATTAAAGAGAGCCTATCCTCCATTGTGAAGAACATTTTATTCCATCTTTTGATTAGTTCACTAATGGTGGTTATTAAAATATTGTACTTTAGTTTAACAGACACTTTCCGTGCACTCTTTATACAGACACCCAAATATTCTAATAAATCATTCTCCCAATTAAACAGACTACTCTCTCTTAGGTTTTATATTTTGTTAATTAGTAATGTTTTATATTTATTATGATTAAATTTAAGCCCTGAAAATCTTTCAAACTTGCTTAAGGTATTTATAACACCATGCAAAGAACCATTAATATCACCCAACGTTAATAACATATCATCAGCAAATAATTGCATCTTAGGACAGTAGTCCTTATTCATTTGAAAGCCTTTTTATATTTTGCTTGTTTCTGATATATGTAGCAAAAGGTTCCACTGAAAGAGCAAACAATAATGGTGACAAAGGACAACCTTGTCTAGTTCCCTTGAGGATTTCTAGTGGTGAGGATAGACATGATCCGATTTTCACATAAGCTTGTGCCCCACTATAAATTTTCATTAATAAATTGACAAAATCTGAGGAGAATTTAAAACCAATCAGAATTCTTTGTAGATAAGACCAACCAATACAACCAAAAGTCTTTTCTATGTCTAGGCTAATAGTTGTTTTTTGTATTTGCATGTTATGTCTATTAATGATAGTAATTTAATAATGTTATCTTGCACTTTGCTATGAAGAATTAACCCTTTCTGATCATTATGTATTAGATTAGATAATATTTTCTTTATCCTATTAGTTAATATTGCCATGAAAAATTTTATAATCAGTGTTTAGTAATGAAATTGGCTTATATGAATCACAAGATCTGGGGTCCTTACCTTGTTTTGAAATGGGGAGATAATTCAATACTTCCACGATGGGGGTGTTATACATTTTTGCTTAACCATAGTAAAGGCACTCATCATTTTTGGTATTATATATTCAGGAAAAATCTTATATAGTTCAGCAATTATTCCATCCAGTCCTGGAGCTTTATTATCTTTTACATTATTTTTATTTGCTCTTTCACTTCTGTTAGTGTTATTTGTTTATTTAATATGTTATTTTGTTGCATTGACACCTTAGCAGTTGTACTTTCTTGAATAAAAGTATTTATTACATTATCTGTCTCTAAAAGTGGTGTATTATTATTTATATATTTATAGTAGTTTTTGAACACTTGTAATATGCCCATTAAATTAGATGTACTTTTAACTGAGCCATCACTTTTATATTTAATCTCATTAATAAGATTTTGATTGTTTATTTTGTTGGATCTTATCACTATTTTTATGTAGATTTTTGGGATTTACAGCAGTTTACAGTTTTTCCAGGTTTATGGCTACCTTATGATTCAGAACTTCTAAGTATTTTTGATTTAACTTAGTAATTTCGTTATGTCCTACTTTGTTATTTGGTTTTACATCCATTTTTATCTTGTCTATGTTTTTTGTAGTCTAAACGTTCTTTTTCCCACTCTCTCTTTTTTTCAAGGTACCAAGATTTTACTCTACCATATATATAAACTTTAAAGGTGTCCCATAGTATAGTATCAGTCACTTCACCATTATCATTTGTTTCCATAAACATGTCTATTTCTTTTATTATCCATTCCCTACAGTTATTTAACTTAGTTATGTAAGCAGAAATTCTCTGTAGAAATCTTAAATCATTTGTATATATAGTTAATGTAAAGTTTATAGCATTATAGTCCAAAAGCGGACAAGTCATTATAGATACGTCACTTATTTTAGAGTATGTATTATTTGATACAAAGACCTTATCAAAGTTTGTTTGTGTACCAAACTGATATGAATAGTGAGTACAGCATAACAAATAATGCTCTCTTAGACTGTGTATATCTTTAAGGTTCATCTGGTTTGTAAAGTCATTTAACTTCTTGGCTTGAGATGTTAGTTTTATTTTTACAATTTTTAGAAGTATCATTGCCTGATAATAGGCAGTTAAAATCACACATTGCTATAATTTCCCCTTTTGCATTTATACTAATCAGGCCCTGATATTTGTAAACATATTTAGTACTCTGTCCTGGTATCCAGTATGTATTAATCAAAGTATAATACTTCCTATTGATTTTCAAAATAACCATGTTTAGTATCCCATCTTTATCTGAAATTGTATCTATAATTCTTGGCATAGTATAAGTATTTTTCCATAGAATAAGAGTGCCCCTTCTCTTAGTCTTAAAACATGAATCAGCCAGGATGGTATACCATTGAAAAAGCATTTTTGTAGATTTTTTTAAATAGATGGGTTTCCTGTAAAAAGATGATCTGGGCTTTATGCATTTTGATATATTTAAGCAAACCCGCTCTTTTGACATTATTTTTCAAACCATTAATATTTAATGATAAACATTTATAAGCCATTGACTATAATGTGTATGTTATTACTAACCAAAAGACCTTTCTTCCGTGTTGACTTGAAATCTACTAAACCTTTTTATCATGGATGCATAATGTGTATTAAGCACTATTTTCAAAAACCCAAAACTATTTCCAAACATATACATGAAACATAAAGTTTTGGTTTAGTTAAAAACTTAACTAAGCCATCCTTCCACCACTTCTCCAATACCAAACAACACAAATTATCCATCTCTGCTTAGGATATAGTATAAAAACAAAAAAAGGAAAGCATTATGAAAGCAACTAAAAAAATCTGAATCCATGAAATATGCAATAAAATGAGAGTGTCCAATATTTCTGAAGATATATGAATATGTCACATATGATAATAGCACCTCTAATATGTAGATATGTCAGAAATACACATCAGATCAAAGTATTTATAAACATTAAAAGCTGAAGGCTAAGGAGATTGTCATTATTTCCAAGACTTTTCAAGAAACATCAGATAATTTAACCATTTTGTCAGTCATCTATCTAACATTTTTCATGTAAGGATCTGTTGACTATATATATATATATATATATATATATATATATATATATATATATATATATATATACATATACATATATATATATATATATATATATATATATATATAGATATATATATATATAGATATATATAGATATATAAAACACAATACAACATAACTATTATATTTTGCAATTATACACATATTACTTATATGTTTAAACAATATCTATGTTAAAGTCTTTCATCAGGAAGGAGGGAGAGAGAGAGAGAGAGAGAGAGAGAGAGAAAACTGCCTCACAACCCTCTGTTTAGTTAATAAAGGTTTAGTTATATAACATAAGTCTGATGTTAATATGCATAATGAGTTTTTTAATGCAGCTCCTAATTCACTTGATGTCATTTAGTTACTAATAGTGTAATTGAATCTGCAGAATGTATGCATCTATAACAGAACATAGGCATTTTTCAAAGGAGTTAAACACTTTTATCAGAACTAATTATTTACCATTTATAGTATCTAGCAAAGGATAACAGAATTCCAAGAGAAAAGAATTCTAAGTACAAACGTTCAACAAGCTCAAATGGTCAAATGATGTCATCACTGTTGTTTCCTCAAGCTGCTACTTCAAAAACTTGTTAAAAAGTATCTAAATAGGTTCTTGCATAACACAAGTTGTCTTTAATGAAGAAAACAGCATTTTTGGTGGGAAATTCAGATCTTGAAGCTTTTAGAGTTTACAGAAAGCAAAAAAAAAAAAAAAAAAAAAAAACACTCAAGCTGCCTTGTCAGTGCATGTCATGGATCTCCACAATGAGAACAGTCACACAGACCATCAGTTTCCTCACAAAACATCTACATCATGTAAAAATTAACCCTTTCATATAAAAACAGATATTTTAAAAGTAACAACAGCTGCCTCAAATAAGAAATCATATTATAACATTTCAATCATTTACCCACAAGTTAACCAGGCCAGAGAGAGAGAGGGAAAAAATGAACCTTGTGTATATCTATCTATATATATATATATATATATATATATATATATATATATATATATATATATATAAAGCTTATATTTAGCTATCAATAAAACACCATTAATGTACTGTATTAATATTTAAATGTATCTAAACAAACCTCCAGATTCTCAAAAGCTTACATGGAGTGCAAGATCGGTGCAGGATCTTAACCAGGCAATATGTCTGCCGTGCAATCCAGGAACAGCCTCCGGAGGCGTGCATGAGCGCTCCAGCACTAATTATGCACAGACTAAGCCCTGGTATGGAAATCACCCCATTTGCAGGAGAAATCTATGCAAATGAGGTAATTTTGCAATCCAGGAAGCTTGCAACAGTCCGTGCAAGACTAGTGCTATCTGCAGAAATGTACTCGATTAGTAACTGAGTACATTTCTGCAAAATCCAAAATGGAGCTGTGACAGACACAAATAAAGGCTGCATATCATCTAGTAAGCATGCCAATGGCCAAGTATAAAGCCATTGACATTGCAAACAAAAAAGAATACAAAAATCAACTTATATATTTTTTTTAGCCTTTTTCGGCTGTTTAAGCATAGTACGGTGGCGCGCAAATGGGATCAGGGGGAAATAATAAAATAAACCTAAAATAAGCAGTCTAACTAAAATCATCATTCTGCCATGCAAGTCAATGGCAGGCAAAAGACAAACTGGCCAGTGAGTAGTAGTTGCTAAGGGGGGAGGCTCAGTGTGAGACATGTAACTATGCATTAACAGGCAATCCCATGCAAATGAGGGGAAGGATAGTGAATCCCAGTTTTCCCCAGCATGTGAGACAGGTCCCAACAGTGTAAGAGCAGGAATAGCTTGGTGCAAGCCTAGCAGTTAGGTGACATCATGGGGGTGTGTGTCAGGCATACTGTAAGTGGATTGGATCCCTGTGGCTCAGATTTGCTCCTAGTATAGGTATGCTAAGCTAGGGGGTGTATCTAAACCTGCTTAGCACTCTTTACAAAGCCTAAGCGGGTGTACGTGCTGCGCATCAGGTTTTACAGGAAGAAAAAAGTTAAACTAGGAAATAGCAGCAGTGTGCACATTTGAGCACTGTTTGAGCGGCGTGCCCCCGGGCTTAAACAGGAAGGAAATGGGAAGGAAAAACAGCAGTAGGAAGGTAATCAAGGAGAACTAGCTTAGCTGGCAGGTGAAATGTATCAGAATCAGCCAATTTCAGAGGCAGCAGACCAACCCAGCCCAGAACACTACTACTATAAACTAAGCAAACACCTTCACCTCTGTTTTTTACCCACACTCTACACCACCAGTGTAAACAAGTTGGGAACTTTTAACACTCACAACAGCAAAATGAATGATAGGGGCTGCAATAGCTATCATACAACAACTTGTGGAAGATGCTGAGGGTGGTGAGGATGAAATGCTGACCACCAACACACAGTGAGGAGACAGAAAAGAGTGTACAGACCCAGGGTAACCTGCCAGAATCTACATGAGCTGGAGATAATGGAGCATTATAGGGTGGACAGGGACCTTCTACAGCAAATTGATGAGCTGTGACGGCCATGCCTCACACACAGAACTAACAGAGGGGAGCCTATTCCAGTGGATACCAAGGTATATGTAGGCCTAAGAATACTAGCTACATGTACCTTCCAAAGGCCAACTGGAGATATGATGGGGATTTCACAGGCATCAACATCCAGGGTACTTGAACCAGTTCCTGGATGCCATGTCAGCACATGGTGAGCACGTATATTTCCCTAACACCCACGAGGCGTTGGCCAGCAATATGCAACTGTTCCACAAAATAGCAGAATACCCTGAGGTAGTGAGTGCTATAGACTGCACACATATATGCATCAAAGCACCACCCGATGAGTGGGATAGGGACTACATCAACCGCAAGGGCTTCCCCTCCATCAACTGCCAGTTCATGTGTGATGCCCAGAGCATAATAATGAATGTGTGTGCTCGCTGCCCTGGAAGCTATCATGATTCCCACATCTGGCATCTGAAGCAGCTGTACCAGAGATTTGCCAGTGGGGACATCCCTGATGGTCACCTAGTGAGGGATGCTGGACATGCACTGGAGCCATGGCTGATGACACACATCAGAAATGCACAAACACTCGAACAAGAATTCCATAATGAGGCACATGCATAGACCAGAATTATAGTAGAGCATGTGTTTGGGATGCTCAAGTCACAGTTCTGGTGCCTGGACACATCTGGTAGAGCCTTGCAGTACTCACCAGCTACATGTATCCAAATTGTCCTTGTATTTGCCATGCTACACAATATGATCCTGTGGAAACAGCTGCAGGAGGAGCAGCACAGGGCAGGGCCATGCAGCTCCCCACGATTGCCAAGGCCTGCACAGGCACAGATTGACTCAGAGGAGGAACAACCCGAGCCTGCCCCAGTAGGCAGAAGGAGGCATGCCCAGTATGCTCTGGCCTTGGTAAAAAGTCAATGCATAGCACATACACTGACACAGGAGGGACCCAGGGAATAACACCTCTCTCTCTCTGACTCTCACATACAGTAAAAGGGGTGCCAAACATCACACTACCTGTTCCTAACCATGCGTAAGGAGTGTACTATGTGCATCCAACAGAGGCAGCCCTGCAGCACCACCCTCAATAATGGGACACCCACAAGGTGAGTGACTCACATATGCCAGTCGAGGGGGGGGTCACATACCCAACAACAGTCACAGCCAGCAGGACAGATGTAGACAAACACAAACAAAGGCTGTGCTACGGCCTCTGAATGAGGCCTATGGGTAACCTCCCTTCCCAGGCCTACACAGACAGAATACAGCAGGTCAGGCAGTGGGATGTCAGTTCTGAAGTATAGGAAGTCAGGAACTAATATGTAGGTAATTAAAAGCTAAGATCGATAGTACACTGGTATGCCTCTAGTCAGCACAATAGGTAAGACAACAGACTGAAATGGAGTACCTGACATACCATTACAGTCCTAGCAAATGTGTACAAGTGTCAGGTGTTTCCCCTACAATCCTGTGTAGAAATGTAGAAATAGTCAGGTGTGCCCCCCGTCCTACGTAGAAATGTAGTAACAGTCAGGTGTGCCCCCATCCTGTTTAGAAATGTAGAAATAGTCAGGTGTGCCCCCCATCCTATGCAGAAATAGGTTCATAAGTTCATAGGTTTATACTAGGCTATCTGCCCTAAGGCATTCATAAGCCTAGCCCAAAGTTTTGTGGCTTACGCCACCCCTTATATGAAAAAATACTGTACCCATTAGTTTGTTGTGCCTCTGTCCAGCAGTGACACAGAGATGATTCCCGGGGTAAACCTATGATCTCCCATCCACAGGTCAAGATTTCTCTTGAACAGAGCCAGCGAGGTGCTCTGCCTCACATGGACAGGGATTTTATTCCACAGCATAGGGAGTCTCTGAGTGATAAATCTATCCCTCCAGCACGTCCTATTTATATCCGTGCTAAGGTTTAAGTTGCTTGCTCTAGTGGTTTTGGTGGATTTGGATTTTTTGAGGTGGAGCATGTCCATTAATTCCGGGTTGGACATGGCCTTGTATGTCAGGCACATGTCACCTCTGAGCAGACGGTATGCAACTGAATAGAGCTGGAGTTTCTTCAATCTGGCAGCATATGACAGATTTTGGAGTCCCTTTATCTTTTTGGTGAGGAACTTTTGGGGTCTCTCCAATTGCTGCAGATGTTGGGTGAGATACATCCCGAATGGGGCATTGTACTCGATCATTGGTCTGATAAGTGAAGAGTACAGGGGAACAATGACCTCACTAGATCTGGATGTGAATCCCTTCATGATCAGGTGGGCAATGTAGAAGGTCTTTCTAACCACTTTAGCAACGTGAGTGTCAAAAGAAAGGCCACTGTCAACCTGGGTCCCCAGGTCCCTGATAACCTCTTCTGTTTTAGTGGATTGCCACCTATATGGTAGCTTGGGGTTACCTTGTTTTTCCCGAAGGGTATGACTATACATTTTTTGGCGTTTAACTTCAGGCCATCACTCTGGCACCAGCTATCTGTTTCCGTGAGTCCCTTCTGAAGGATATCCATGTCCGATGCACTTTCCACTATGGCGCCCAGTTTGCAGTCGTCTGCAAACTTTGTCAGCCAAAGTCCTCCCATGTTGGCCTGTACTTCTGAGAAGTAGATGCCGAACAATAGGGGGCCAAGGACCGAGCCGTGTGGGACACCACTTGTGACCGGCTTGGAGTCTGACATAGCGCCAGCAACTCTAACCCTGTGGGTTCTGTCCTTAAGCCAGTTTGCAACCCATCTTGTGACATATGGGTTTACATTTAAGCTGGTAAGTTTTTCTACAATACCCGAGTGGGGTATTGTGTCGAAAGCCTTTGCAAGGTCAAGGTAGGCTGTATGGACTGCCCTTCCCTCATCAATGGCCTTGGTGACTGTTTTGAAGAAGTCGACCAAGTTCAAAAGGCATGATCTGCCCTTGACGAAGCCAAACTGGATCGGGTCCAATGTCTGCAAGTCCCCTATATCTTTGTTTATGAGCTCCATTATGATCCTCTCCATAACTTTGCAGACTAGACTTGTTAAGCTTATGGGGCGGTAATTACCAGGGTCCGTAGAAGCACCGCCTTTGTGGAGTGGGACCACAGTTGCCGTACGCCACTCCTTGGGCATGTATCCTGTGGTAAGGCTGAGATTAAACAGCTGCATTATGTGCGGGTTTAATTCCTCATTTAGCTCGTGTAGCACACAGTCGGGGACACCATCCGGTCCCATTGATGCTGTGTTTTTAGCTTTAGAGAGAGCAGCTTTCACCTGCACATTTGAGATGTCTGGGAGGCTATACTCCGCTGGGATAGTTATCTCTCCTTTACGGGGGGAGAGGGGGGTGAAATTTGCACTGAACCTATCTGCCAGTATGTTGGCAATGTCTGTGGGTTCAGTGATTTTTGTATCATTTTGGACTAATTCTGAGCATATCTGGGAGTTTCCACCCAGGTTCCTAACATAGCTGAAAAAGGCCTTATGATTGTCCTTTGAATCCATGGAAATTTTTCTCTCAAAATTGGCCTTAGTTGATTTTATGAGTGCTCATATTTTTTTACTAATAATGATCAGGGATGACTTCCCTTTCATGGATTTTGTTCTATCATGTAATAGCTTTCTCCTCTTATTGTAAAGTTTGTTAATGGCTGGGGTCCACCAGACTGGACGTTTGCCCTTTGTGGAAAGAGTCTTGGTTTTATTTGGGATTGCCTGATCCATGCAGTCCTGGAAGTGTTCATAGAAGGCATTTCTAAGGGCTTCCGCAGCTTGGGCTGTGGTTTCCACTGGCTCAGGGGCCTTGAAGGATAACACACCAGTCTTGAGTAGTGTGAAGTTTGCTTTAGAGAAGTTCTTCACTGTGGTCTTTTTTGTTTGGGGTGGGGGCGGGATGTGGATTTCCAGTGAGATTAGTTTATGATCAGATCTCACCAATGAGGGATATACTTCCGGTGTGGAGCATTTTGTCCCCATGTTTGTGATAATGAGATCTAGTATATTTTCTCCTCTCATGGGAACAGTGACTAGCTGTTCCATGGCATTTGAATTTATGAACTCCAGGAACTGTTGGGCTAGAAAGTTAGGGCTTGAGTAATGTTCCCAGTCTATATTCGGGTAGTTGAAGTCACCCAATATGATGGTGTTTGGAGATACATTTATACCCTCCAGTGTCTTCAGGAAGGCTGTGTGGGGTTCCTGAGTTTGAGAGGGTGGCCTGTAGCATGCTACAATTTGTAGAGCAGTTTTGCCTATGGTTAGTTGCACCTGGATGGTTTCCAAAGCTTCGTGCGTTGCCACCAACCTGGAGGTGTGGGTATCCTTTATGAATATGGATACTCCCCCTCCTTTTGTGGTGTGGTCCGGGTTTTGGGGCCAGAACGCATGATATGAGGTAAAACCTAATAGTGCCGGGGTGCTCTCAGGAGCCTTGAACCAGGTTTCAGTTACAGCACAGACATCAATGTTCTCCATACTGAGAAGGGCCTCGAGTGCGTGCATTTTGAGATTTAGACTTCTGGCATTGAGCAGCATTACCGTCAGTTTTTTCCCATTTTTGTTTTCTAGGGTGGTAGGTTTAGAATTTGAGCCTTGCCTAAAAAAAGGCACTATGGGGGTGACAAGAGCCTTAGCCAATATCCGGAATCCCAGGGGTGACAGGTGCAAGCCATCCCTTGCAAAGCAGCGTGGATTGTCAATCATGTCATCCCAGGCAGACAGACACTGGATCCCCTTTGAATGACACCAGACATTAAGCCAATTGTTAAAGCTGATCATCTTGTCTCTATATTGTGGCATCATTCTTGGTGAAGGAAGGATACTGCTCAGGGTCAGGGTCATACCTGCCTGGGCTACATAATCAGAGAGTTCCTCTATGTCTCTTTTCATGTAGTCCAGGGAGGTACGTCTCAGGTCGTTCACACCAGCATGGACAATGTAATAATAAATGTAATAACAGTCCATGCCAAATGATCGACAGATAACATGCAGAGACAGCATGCCACCTGTAGGTATACAACACAAAGGACAGCACTGCAGTACAAACTACCTGGACTCGATCCACACATTTAATACAGATGGCCATACTGAGCATGCCCACACACTTAGAGAAATGAAGGCAATGTCAGTCAACATACTGAAAGGTCATACTGGGCATGCTCACACACTTAACACATGAAGGCCATGTCTGCAAACACCAGTGGACTAGACATATCTGGCAGCTACAGATGTTAGTGCAGACACTCCACAGTATGCACCACTCATGCTTTGCACACACAAGGGATAGGAATACAGGCATATATGTAAGGACAACACACTATAATAAGTCAAAGGTAGACATACATAGATGTGTGGAAGAGGGTGACTGTGGCAAAGAGCCATCCAGGCCTGTCCCACCCAGCACACAGGCAAAAGGTCAGAACCACAGGAGGGTCAGATGTTACTCACTGCAGATACTAGCCACCGGTATTGGTCAGCATTACAGAGTATGTGGTCCACGTGCCAGCTGTGCAACATGACTGTTCAAGGAAGTAGTCATCTATCAGCTGTATATACGTACCTTTGAAATATGACCCAGGTTGTGCCCGCATGTAGCATGTCAACCCCTAGATGAATGGGTTATGGCCCATGCACACACACAGCCCTCCCAATAGCCCCACTATGACAAGCCTGCTGAGGTCATCCACTGTGAAATACATCTTTGGGAGGGTTGTATTCCAGTAATTTCTGTGGAGCATCTCATAACTGTGTACTGCTGTAGTGTGATTAACTAGTTAGGTAGGAGTTATAACCCCAGCCTTGGCAAGCGTGTGTGTGTGTGTGTGTGTGTGTGTGTGTGTGTGTGTGTGTGTGTGTGTGTGTGTGTGTGTGTGTGTGTGTGTGTGTGTGTGTGTGTGTGTGTGCCTCTATCTGTGTAGAGACAAATGTTTTTTAGGGTGGTCACACTCCCTACAATTGAAATGCTCTACTTTGGTAAGGCTGCTTATGTCATCCACCTAGAAATACATCCCTGGGAAGGTTGTATCTCAGTAATCTCCGTAGAGCGTGCCATAACTGTGTACTGCTGTAGTGTGATGGAATAGTTAGGTAGGAGTTCTAACTTCAGACTTGGCAACTGTGTGTGTGTCTGTCTGTGTAGAAAGCAATGCTTTTTAGGGTAGTCTCACCCACTACAATTTAAATGCTCTACTTTGGTAAGGCTGCTGATGTCATCCACCTAGAAATACATCTCTGGTAAGGTTGTATCCCAGTAATCTCCATAGTGTGTGTTTCAACTTTGCACTGCTATAGTGAGATAGAATAGTTAGGTAGGAGTTCTGACCCCATCCTTGGTAACTGTGTGTGCATGTTTGTGTGTGTGTCTGTCTGACTCTGTCTTTGTAGAAAGCAATGTTTTTTAGGGTAGTCACACCCCCTACAATTGAAATGCTCTACTTTGATAAGGCTGCTGATGTCATCCACCTAAAAATACATCTCTGGGAAGGTTGCATCCCAGTAATCTCTGTAGCACATTCCGTAACTGTGTACTGCTGTAGTGTAATAGAATAGTTAGGTAGGAGTTCCAACCCCAGCCTTGGTAACTGTGTGTGTCTGTCTGACTTTGTCTGTGTAGAAAGCAATGCTTTTTAGGGTAGTCACACCCCCTACAATTGAAATGCTCTACTTTGGTTTAAATTGATTTAACTCTGTTGCACGAATATTAAATGAACTGGAAGTTAGTCAGTGCTTGCTGAATTTTATTATTTGCTAGTAATTGCAGGTGTGGGGGTAGCCACATTCTTTGATTTCCTGTCCTTGCCTATTTAAGTGGTACAGTGTGAAATATTTTCTGCTTAAAAACCTCAGCTTTGGCCGGCTAAGAACTAGCTGTATTCAACTGGATGTATAAGAGAATTTAAGTACCTTTATCTGCACTTTTTAAAAAAAAATACAGTATTTAAATTGATTTAACTGTGTTGCAGGAATATTAACTGAACTGGAAGTTAGTCAGTGCTTGCTGAATTTTATTATTTGATAGTAATTGCATGTGTGGGGGTAGCCACATTCTTTGATTTCCTGTCCTTGCCTATTTAAGTGGTACAGTGTGAAATATTTTCTGCTTAAAAACCTCAGCTTTGGCCGGCTAAGAACTAGATGTATTCAACTGGACGTATAAGAGAATTTAAGTACCTTTATCTGCACTTTTTAAAAAAAATACAGTATTTAAATTGATTTAACTGTGTTGCAGGAATATTAACTGAACTGGAAGTTAGTCAGTGCTTGCTGAATTTTATTATTTGCTAGTAATTGCAGGCATGGGGGCAGCCACATTCTTTGATTTCCTGTCCTTGCCTATTTAAGTGGTACAGTGTGAAATATTTTCTGCTTAAAAACCTCAGCTTTGGCCGGCTAAGAACTAGCTGTATTCAACTGGATGTATAAGAGAATTTAAGTACCTTTATCTGCATTTATTTTAAAAAAATACAGTATTTAAATTGATTTAACTGTATTGCAGGAATATTAACTGAACTGGAAGTTAGTCAGTGCTTGCTGAATTTTATTATTTGCTAGTAATTGCAGGTGTGGGGGTAGCCACATTCTTTGATTTCCTGTCCTTGCCTATTTAAGTGGTACAGTGTGAAATATTTTCTGCTTAAAAACCTCAGCTTTGGCCAGCTAAGAACTAGCTGTATTCAACTGGACGTATAAGAGAATTTAAGTACCTTTATCTGCACTTTTTTTCAAAAAATGCAGTATTTAAATTGATTTAAGTGTGTTGCAGGAATATTAACTGAACTGGAAGTTTTGACTCTGCTCTTCAGTTAGTCCCACCCACCCTCCCTGTTTTTGTTTTGGTGTTAATCTTAGTTGCCTTGAAACTGCCCGCCCCTCTTGTAAATTTGTGTTTGGATACTCCTTCTGGGCCCATCTCATTTGCTCACTCAACTGAGTGCAGTGAGATCATATTCTGATTTCAGGCACTCCTACTGTGTGCAAAGAGAGCATCTGGGAAACAGAAAAAAAATTTAAGCTTGTTTCCTGCCTTTCCTGTTAAGTGGTAAAGACTATTTGTAGGCTTCTGAACCCCCAAGCCCTTCTGTGTTGGAGGGAAGCCTTCTAGCTTAGTTTTTTTTTTCTAATAACTAGCCAGTTTTCTAGTTGCAGCACTCAGATCTGTTTCTTTGGTCTCAGCACTTGTTCAGAACTCATTGTAAGCACTACATAAGCTGCAAATTACTACAGCACTCAGCTTTCCTCACTTGTCTAGTGGAAAGCAGTTTTTAGTACTTAATAAATAAACACTTATCCAGGCATGTCTAAGGGTCAGCTCCCAGTGATTTCTCCTGTCTACCTGATGAATCTGGGCATCTTGGGGCAATGCAGCAATTGCCTCATGTACACAGACAACCCTCTCCTCCTACCACCCAACACTACAACCTGTGAGATATATAGCCAAAAAAAAGCCACTTATATAGCCAAACTGGAAGCAAAGCTCTCTTCACCCAAGACTGGACTAGACAGTCAAGAGGAGAAGGTAAACACTTGCACCACACCACACTCATCACATAGTCCCTCAAAACCTACACCACCAAAACACACACATAGGAACACAAAACACACACCTACATTCACGGAGGCTCTCAATAAAAACCTGCCCAAGCATCAGGGACATCCAAAGCATAAATGCAAGCAACCCCCCCCAAAACAACCCAAATGACACATAGCCCACAAACTCAGTGTGCCACTCAACCACAGCCCATAAGGCATAACAACGTACCCAACACTCTAGTCATAGGTGACTCTATAGTCAGGCACACTGATGTTCCACTCACTAGACTAAACAAGGAGAAAGTTACTGTCAGCTGCCTGTCAGGTGCCAGGATCCGCCACATAACGCATGCACTCAGGTCACTCCACAATAAGTACAAATATGACACTGTCATTGTCCATGTTGGTGTGAATGACCTGAGATGTACCTCCCTGGACTACATGAAAAGAGACATGGAGGAGCTCTCCTATCTTGTATCCCAGGCAGGTATGACCCTAACCCTGAGCAGCATCCTGCCATCACCCAAAATGATATCACAGTACAAGGACAAAATGATTGACTTCAACAATTGGCTAAGCTTCTGGTGTCATTCTAAGGGGATCCAGTATTTGTCTGCCTGGGATGACATGATTGACAGTCCACGATGGTTTGCCAGAGATGGCCTGCACCTTTCGCCCTTAGGATTCCGGATACTGGCTAAGACTCTTGCAACCCCTATAGTGCCTTTTTTAGGCAAGGTTCAAATGACAAATTCACCACCATAACAGGTACAAGCAAGCAAAATCTGAGGGTAATGCTACTCAATGCTAGAAGTCTAAACCTCAAAATGCACTCACTCGAGGCACTCCTTAAATTGGAGAGCATTGACATCTGTGCAGTGACAGAGACCTGGTTCAAAGCTCCAGAGAGCACCCCTGCATTACCAGGCTTCAATTCATACCACACCTTTCGGCCACCTAACCCAGAAAGAAGCACTAAAGGCGGAGGCGTGTCCATATTCATTAAGGATATCCACACCTCCAGGCTAGTTGCACAGCATAATGCATCCGAGATTATCCAAGTGCAACTAACTCTGGGCAAGACCGCAATCCAAATTGTAGCTTGCTACAGACCCCCCCACGATGCCCCAGGATTCACACTCCTCATTTCTTGATACACTGGAAAGTATTAGGGTACAACTCAACACCCTAATAATGGGCGATTTCAACTACCCAACCATTAACTGGGAAAACTACTCATGTACCAACTCTTTTGCTCAACGTTTTCTTGACTTCATAAATTCCAATGCCTTGGATCAACTTATTCACACCCCCACCAGGGGCAGCAATATCCTAGACCTGGTCATTACCAACATGGGAAACCGGTGTTCCACACCAGAGGTCAATTCCTCATTGGTCAGATCCGACCACAAGCTAATTAGCCTAGACATCCACATCCCACCCCCAGCCCCAATTAGGAAAACCATCGTAAAAAAATTCTCAAAAGCCAACTTTACACTTCTTAAGACAGAAGTGGCAAACTTCATGACACCCATGCAGACGGACAATAGAGGTATGACTGCCGAATCCTACACAAATGCACTTTATGAGCACTTACATGAGTGTATGGATCATGCTATCCCTAATAGAACCAAGATGTTATCCTCTAAAAAAAGGAAGCCAGTCTGGTGGACCTCTACATAAACAAACTCTACAACAGAAGAAAGAAACTGTTGCAAAAAAGAGTAAAATCCCATGACTGCAGGAACTCCCTGGTCAACCTCAGTAAGAAGCTGAGATCCCTCATAAAATCCTCCAAAGCTAGTTACGAAAACCAAATTGCCACTGACTCTAAAGACAACCACAAAGCATTCTATAGCTATGTCAAGAATCTAAATGGGAACACTCAGATATGCTCTGAGTTATAGCATAATGGCACTAAATATGCAGAACCAACTGATATTGCCAACATCCTAGCAGATAGGTTCAGTGCTAACTATACCCCCCTCTCACCCCCTAGAGGGCCCATCTCTATACCTGAAGAATGCAAAGTTCCTATAATCATGGCTGCACAGGTAAAAGACACACTCTCCAAAGCCAAGAACACAGCATCCATGAGACCTTACAATATCCCAGGCTGCGTTCTACACAAACTACAGAATGAACTGGCACCCTATCTAAGTACCATGTTCAATTATAGCCTCACCTCAGGCTTTGTACCCACTGAATGGCGCACCGCGACAGTTATCCCACTCCACAAAGGGGGAGCCACGATGGACCCCGGGAACTACCGCCCCATTAGCCTGACTAGCCTGGCCTGCAAGGCCATGGAACGTATCATCATGGAACTCATAAACAAAAATGAAAAAACGCTGCTGGACACTGCTGTAACTAAAGCCTTTAAAATTTATTATAACACAAAGTGAATACAAGATGAGCACTTTCGGGCTAAGGCCCTTCTTCAGATAAAATACTACACACAAGCAAGTTAATTTAAAAAACACATTGACCAATGAAATTCTAATAAAAACCCGCCTATTTTTAAGGGCTGGCTTAAGGGGTACTATGTCATTCAATCCCGGATTTCTATGGGCTGTCAACTCCAGAATCCATTTGGATTCTGTTACCTCTGTTAACTGTTTGATATCCCCCCCTACTGTTCATTTTTATGTTGACTATAACCCTGAACTTAAAACTATGTGTGGGGTTAATCTTTATATGCCTATATAAGGCATTGTGTTCATCACAGTTCCTTATGGATGACAAATGCTGTAAAATCCTAACTTTCAACATATTGTTAGTCTTCCCAACATAAAAACTGGGGCAAAACAGACATTCAGCCAGATATATCACATCTGTGGTCCTACATGTTGCCCTCCCTTTCAGAAAAAACCTCCTACCATTAACCGGATGTTCAAATATGGTCTCCTTATTAATATAGCCACAGGCCTTACACAACCCACAGGGAACGGTGCCTACTGTGTTCAAAGTGGTTTTACCACTTGTGACAATCCTTTCTTTACATAGCAGATCCTTCAGGTTTTTATTCCTTCTGTACCCAAAACATGGGCCATTACCTACTATGTCCCTTAAACTGGTGTCACTAGTTATGATATTCCAGTTCCTATGTATTATATCACATACACCCTTGATGTTACTACCATAAGTCAGCATTACCTTTTGCCCCCTCTGTGCCGAGCTTCCAGCCTTGTTACTATCCAACTCTCCCTGAGTTCGATTAATCCAGGGTTTATACCTATTTTGCCTATGGACCTTACTTTTGTCCACTACCTTATTTATCAAGCTATCCCTGTAGCCCCTTTCCTGAAAACACTTCCTAAGTTTAATCACTTCTTCATTGAATTGTGTGTCGACCATACTGATCCTTGATGTCCTGCTAATCTGTCACTGCACTATGTTGGGAAAAGTGAAACGAGGATGCATGCTATCAAAAGACAGTAATGTGTTTTTCCAACATTCCTTTCTATACAATTGTGACGAAAAACCATTCTCCGTCTGTTTTATGCACACATCCAAAAAGTCCAAAGTGTCATATGAACTTTTAACACTAAACCTCAGGAAGGAAGTGGTAGAGTGGAGATATTCAACAAAATTGTCTAATGTTTGGCTGTCCCCCCTCCATAAAATAAAGATATCGTCCACAAAACGCATGTACATTCCTAAATGCCGCTTCCATCTATCAATCCCTAGTACATGGTTCCTCTCCCAATAAGAAAGGACTAGGTTGGCGTACGTGTTCACACAGGGGGTGCCCATCGCTACCCCCTGTGCCTGTCTATACACCGATCCAGCCCCCACGAACACATTGTTCTCTAACACCAACACCAATAACTCCTTAATGAGATCCACCTTCACCTCTGTAACCCCAAATGTCTTCAGGAGTTCAGATACTGCATGTACACCATAATCATTGCCAATGACAGTAAATAAACTGTGTACGTCGAGTGTTACCATTAAGAACCCACCCTGGGCATCTCCTCTATTCAATTCTCCTAAGATGGTAAGAAAATGACCCGTATCAGTTAACACATTCTCCATTCTTTCTGCATAGGGTCTGAGGGTGAATTCCAACCAAATTGAGACATTCTCTGTGACCCACCCTCTACCTGAAACAATTGGTCTCAGGGGTGGGTCAACCAGGGATTTGTCAACCTTGGGCAGAGCCTTAAAAATGGGTGTGACAGGCTTCTCAATCATTAGGAAATCTAGAAGTTCCTGCGTTATCTGCATATGATTGTGCAGCCAATGCAGGCGATTGTGTACCCTATCAATCACTCGCTTAACTCCAATGGGGTTCATTAAGATGTATATATTACCCTCTGACAACATCTCTATCAACTTCCTATTATACCAACAGGTGTCTAACACCACCACAGCTCCCCCTTTGTCCGCCATCTTAATGGTTAAATCTGGGTTATTACTAAGATTCAACAATGCCCGCCTCTGTTCATTGGTTAAATTATAAAATCTATTAAACTCTCCCTCCTGAAAATAAGTCATCAAGTCACATTCACACTTATTGATAAAAAGATTCAATGCTGGTAAAAGTGGTGGAACAAAACAACTAAGTTTTTGCGGAACTCTATTTGCAGAGTTGGTGTCTCCAAAAAGCTTTCGCAGCATTACATTACGGTAAAAAAACATTAAGTCCATGACAATGTCACTATAAATGCATGTCCTACTTGGCACAAAGGTTAGACCTTTATTCAAGACAATCAGCTCTTCATTAGTCAACACATGTGAAGATAAATTAAAAACAATACCACTGTCCATAGAAACAGTCAGTCTAAAGTCCTCCTTTTCTTGGTCAGGTCCCTGTCGTTGCTCAGGGACCTCTTCCATGACCCTTTCTTCTTCACCTGTGCCGGTAACATGTCCAAAAAATGATTCTGGCCTTGCTTGATCTTGGGACGTGCCCCTGTAGTAATAGAGCCCACATCGGTGACACTTGACACGGCTTCTCCCAGGGTTCTCTCGCTCAAGCCAACCGTCGTACTGTTCGTAGAATTGGTGTCAACTCCCTGCAAATCCAAACGTTGTAAATCCGGTATGTTACTGGTATTTGCACCCAACACTACTACATTCAAATTAGAGTTATCTGACTCCTTCCATACTATCTCAGCCGAGATTGCTGAAGTCATAACTTGTACGTCAACAGGAGCTACAACCTCATCTACTGAGGTCAAGCGTTCTCGTTGACCACTCCTCTCTTGCTGACGTGTTTTCAGCCTATTGGCCCCTCGTGAATGAGTGGTTGAGGGTAAAGTCTTGTGTCTTGGCCAAACAAAGATATTACCGCTTGTAAAATCTTCAACGTCCCTCCGTAGTTTTCCCATCTTCTGTGCACGCAGTTTTTCATCATTATCTTTAAAGGTAACATACAACTGTTCCAAGCGTGTTTTGCATCTCTCCTCCACAAAATCCTTCTCCAATTTCTGTTGCAGATGTAACACCTCCTTTTTCAGTCCTTCAATCTCCGGGACGAAAAAGCTATTCAGGAGCTCCATGTATTGATAGCTGGTGCAGATGTTTATCGACTGCCATTTAGCCAACAATTCTGGGTATCTATCACCCTGTGTTGGCATACATAGGCTACGCATCCCTCATGGCACAATACCATATTCCAGACAGGCTTCCAGATGATACGTTTGCCACTGCAAATGTTGTAGCCTCAACACCTTGTAATTTAGGTCTCGTACCATGTCATCGAAGGTCTTGTCCATGGCCATGGGGACCCTACTTTCCTCATGTCTCCCTTTCTGTACCGTAAATCCCAGGTTTAACAGGGGATTCTCCTGCGAGGCAAACCGCTCAATGCACCAACCTCCAGATGAGCCTCCGACACCATTCTTGTCCATTGGATTAACAGAGAGTCCTGTAACAGATATTTTCTCTACAGCATGCATAGCACCAGCAAATCAAAATGTCCAACAAAATCCAATTTCTATGGACAGTGGTATTGTTTTTAATTTATCTTCACATGTGTTGACTAATGAAGATCTGATTGTCTCGAATAAAGGTCTAACCTTTGTGCCAAGTAGGACATGCATTTATAGTGACATTGCCATGGACTTAATGTTTTTTTGCCGTAATGTAATGCTGCGAAAGCTTTTTGGAGACACCAACTCTGCAAATAGAGTTCCGCAATAACCTAGTTGTTTTGTGCCACCACTTTTACCAGCATTGAATCTTTTTATCAATAAGTGTGAATGTGACTTGATGACTTATTTTCAGGAGGGAGAGTTTAATAGATTTTATAATTTAACCAATGAACAGAGGCGGGCATTGTTGAATCTTAGCAATAACCCAGATTTAACCATTAAGATGGCGGACAAAGGGGGAGCTGTGGTGGTGTTAGACACCTGTTGGTATAATAGGAAGTTGATAGAGATGTTGTCAGAGGGTAATATATATACATCTTAATAAACCCCATTGGAGTTAAGCGAGTGATTGATAGGGTACACAATTGCCTGCATTGGCTGCACAATCATATGCAGATAACGCAGGAACTTCTAGATTTCCTAATGATTGAGAAGCCTGTCACGCCCATTTTTAAGGCTCTGCCCAAGGTTGACAAATCTCTGGTTGACCCACCCCTGAGACCAATTGTTTCAGGTAGAGGGTGGGTCACGGAGAATGTCTCAATTTGGTTGGAATTCACCCTCAGATCCTATGTAGAAAGAATAGAGAATGTGTTAACTGATATGGGTCATTTTCTTACCATCTTAGGAGAATTGAATAGAGGAGATACCCAGGGTGGGTTCTTAATGGTAACACTTGACGTACACAGTTTATTTACTGTCATTGGCAATGATTATGGTGTACATGCAGTATCTGAACTCCTGAAGACATTGGGGTTTACAGAGGTGAAGGTGGATCTCATTAAGGAGTTATTGGTGTTGGTGTTAGAGAACAATGTGTTCGTGGGGGCTGGATCAGTGTATAGACAGGCACAGGGGGTAGCGATGGGCACCCCCTGTGCGAACATGTACGCCAACCTAGTCCTTTTTTATTGGGAGAGGAACCATGTACTAGGGATTGATAGATGGAAGCGGCATTTAGGAATGTACATGCGTTTTGTGGATTATATCTTTATTTTATGGAGGGGGGACAGCCAAACATCA
The DNA here is from genome assembly GCF_019279795.1 of Protopterus annectens. Classification (NCBI taxonomy): domain Eukaryota; kingdom Metazoa; phylum Chordata; order Ceratodontiformes; family Protopteridae; genus Protopterus; species Protopterus annectens. The sequence continues at coordinate 1,338,173,073 of NC_056744.1, read as the reverse complement.
GACAATTTTGTTGAATATCTCCACTCTACCACTTCCTTCCTGAGGTTTAGTGTTAAAAGTTCATATGACACTTTGGACTTTTTGGATGTGTGCATAAAACAGACAGAGAATGGTTTTTCGTCACAATTGTATAGAAAGGAATGTTGGAAAAACACATTACTGTCTTTTGATAGCATGCATCCTCGTTTCACTTTTCCCAACATAGTGCAGGGACAGATTAGCAGGACATCAAGGATCAGTATGGTCGACACACAATTCAATGAAGAAGTGATTAAACTTAGGAAGTGTTTTCAGGAAAGGGGCTACAGGGATAGCTTGGTAAATAAGGTAGTGGACAAAAGTAAGGTCCATAGGCAAAATAGGTATAAACCCTGGATTAATCGAACTCGGGGAGAGTTGGATAGTAACAAGGCTGGAAGCTCGGCACAGAGGGGGCAAAAGGTAATGCTGACTTATGGTAGTAACATCAAGGGTGTATGTGATATAATACATAGGAACTGGAATATCATAACTAGTGACACCAGTTTAAGGGACATAGTAGGTAATGGCCCATGTTTTGGGTACAGAAGGAATAAAAACCTGAAGGACCTGCTATGTAAAGAAAGGATTGTCACAAGTGGTAAACCCACTTTGAACACAGTAGGCACCTTTCCCTGTGGGTTGTGTAAGGCCTGTGGCTATATTAATAAGGAGACCATATTTGAACATCCGGTTAATGGTAGGAGGTTTTTTCTGAAAGGGAGGGCAACATGTAGGACGACAGATGTGATATATCTGGCTGAATGTCTGTTTTGTCCCAGTTTTTATGTTGGGAAGACTAACAATAGGTTGAAAGTTAGGATTTTAAAGCATTTGTTGTCCATAACGAACTGTGATGAACACAATGCCTTATATAGGCATATAAAGATTAACCCCACACATAGTTTTAAGTTCAGGGTTATAGTCAACATAAAACTGAACAGTAGGGGGGGATATCAAACAGTTAACAGAGGTAACAGAATCCAAATGGATTCTGGAGTTGACAGCCCATAGAAATCCAGGATTGAATGACATAGTACCCCTTAAGCCAGCACTTAAAAATAGGCAGGTTTTTTATTAGAATTTCATTGGTCAATGTGTTTTTTAAATTAACTTGCTTGTGTGTAGTATTTTATCTGAAGAAGGGCCTTAGCCCGAAAGTGCTCATCTTGTATTCACTTTGTGTTATAATAAATTTTAAAGGCTTTAGTTACAGCAGTGTCCAGCAGCGTTTTTTCATTTTTGGATTTTCTCTTGGTTGCTACGACTAGCTGGATTTTGGCATAGCACAAACCTTTCTTGGATTTTGTTGGAACTCATAAACAAAGACATTGGTAATCTCCAAACTCTGGACCCTACACAGTTTGGATTTGTAAAAGGCAGATCATGTCTCCTAAATCTGATTGACTTCTTTGAAGCAGTTACCAAAGCCATAGATCAGGGTAAAATGGTTCACACAGCTTATCTAGATCTCGCCAAGGCTTTCGACACCATCCCCCACTCTGGAATTATAGATAAGCTCACTAAACTAGGTATAAATCCCTATGTCACAAGATGGGTTGCCAACTGGCTCATGGACAGAACCCACACTGTGAAAGTAGCGGATTCCAAATCCGACATCAGACCAGTGACAAGTGGAGTACCACAGGGTTCATTCCTGGGTCCTCTCCTGTTTGGTATCTACTTCTCTGAAGTGCAGGCCAACACAGAAGGTCTTTGGCTAACAAAGTTTGCAGATGACTGCAAACTAGGAGCCATAATCGAAACTCCTAACGATGTGGACAAACTACAAAAGGGCCTCAATGAGACAGATACCTGGTATCAAAGCCATGGCCTGAAGCTCAATGCCAAAAAGTGTATTGTCATCCCCTTTGGTAAAAACTCTGTACCCATGAACTACCACATAGCTGGTAGTCTACTTAATGCCAAAAATGTGATAAGAGACCTTGGGACACAGGTGGACAGTAGTCTCTCCTTTGATAATCACATCGCCACAGTAGTCAGGAAATCCTTCTACGTGGCTCATCTCATCACAAAAGGATTCTCATCCAGAAAAAAGAGGTCATTGTTCCCCTCTACTTATCACTCATTAGACCCATTATAGAGTACAATGCCCCTTTTGGTATGTACCTCACAAGACATCTACAACAACTGGAAAGACCACAGAAATACCTCACAAAGAGGATTACTGGCCTCAAACATATGCCCTATGCAGACCGACTCAAAAAACTACAGCTTTACTCTATCGCATATCGTCTACTCAGGGGCGATCTCTGCCTAACATACAAAGCTATGTCAAACCCAGAGCTGTTGGACATGCTCCACTTAAAGAAATCCCAATCCCTCCTAGCTACATGCTCTAGGGACCTTAACCTTGTCACCACAATAAACAGAACATGCTGGAGGGATAGATTCCTGTCCCAGAGACTTCCCATACTCTGGAACAGACTACCTATCTATGTCAAGCAGAGCTCCTCATTAGCACTCTTCATGAAAAATCTTGATGATTGGATGGGAAATGGGAAATTCATCCCGGGGATCACTTCTGTGGCTCTGCTCGACAGGGGCACAGGAAAATAATTTTCTTGGGTTGCGAAAGCCAGGGTACATTTTTTGGCTAGGCTTGTATGGGCCCTAGGGCCAATAGCCTAGTACCTACCTATGAACCAATGAACCTATGAACCTATGGTAAGGCTGCTGATGTCATCCACCTAGAAATACATCTCTGGGAAGAATGTATCCCAGTAATCTCTGTAGTGCATGCCATTACTGTGTACTGCTGTAGTGTGATAGAATAGTTAGGTAAGAGCTCGAAACCCAGCCATGGCAACTGTGTGTGCATGTGTGTGCTTGTCTGACTCTGTCTGAGTAGAAAGCAATGCTTTTAGGGTAGTCACACCACCTACAATTTAAATGCTCTACTTTGGTAAGGCTGCTGATGTCATCCTCTTAGAAATACCTCTCTGGGAAGGTTGTATCCCAGTAATCTCTGTGGTGCATCCCATAACTGCGTAATGCTGTAGTATGGTAAAATAGTTAGGTAGGTGTTGTAATCTCAGACTTGGTAAGTGTGTGTGTGTCTGTGTTTGTGTGTGTGTCTGTCTGTGTAGAGAGCAATGCTTTTTAGGGTAGTCACACTCCCTACAATTCATATGCTCTACTTTGGCAAGGCTGCTGATGTCATCCACCTAGAAATATACCTCTGGGAAAGATGTAGCCCCGTAATCTCTGTAGAGCATGCCATAACTGCGTTACTGCTGTGGTGTGATATAGACCTCTGTTAGGGGTTTTATCCCCACATGGCGGTTGTGGATGTTTTGTGTGTGTTTCAATATCTGTGTAAGGAGCAATGCATTTTAGGCTAGTCACATTCAGTACATTTCAAATGGCCTACTTTTGCAATCCTGCTGATGTCAACCAATGTGATATACACCTTTGGGGAAGGAGTACTTCAGTAATCTCCATGGTGCGAACTATAATTGTGTAGTGCTGTAGTGTAATAAACTAGTTAGGTAGGGGTTCTACTCCCAGACATGACGTGTGTTGTGTGTGTGAGAGTTTGTGTGCATGTGTATGCATGTGTGTGTGTGTGTGTGTGTGTGTGTGTGTGTGTGTGTGTGTGTGTGTGTGTGTGAGAGTTTGTGTGCATGTGTGTGTGTGTGTGTGTGTGTGTGTGTGTGTGTGTGTGTGTGTGTGTGTGTGTGTATGTGTGTGCACGCGTTTGTGTGTGTGCGTGTGTGTGTTTGTAACTTGTATCCTGTGGGGAGGTGGGTGTGAGTGTGTGACAGCTGGGCCCAATGTGGAGCAGGTTTTGCAAATTCCTTATATGGTGGCCCTAGTATATATCACAATGTCCACAGTACAGGGGTAACAGATGTGAAATAGCCGAGAGGCTGGGGTGCAAATCCTTACCCATACATGTGACATCAAGGCCAGGCAATCACAGTTAGCAATGCCAGTATTATCTAGAGCACACTCTCAACCCATGTCTCATACACAAACACACACACACACAGATGCCGAGGCAACAGCAAATATTTGTGTAGCACACTGCATATTGGCAACTGATAGTAACTATGGAGTAAATGCTGTGGCCTACAGAGGGCATGACACCCTGTCCATCTGTCCAATAGGCACATACATGCAGACAGTGCACCTTCCCATTGTTTCCCACTGGACACCTTCAACACCTGTGGTGCCATCACATGTGACCCACAAAGGACATACCATGCCTGAAAACATGCCCTGTATGGACAGATACCACTGACACCAGGGAATGTCATTAGCATGCTATCAATGTAGGTGCAGCAGTAACCTGCTGTCCATTACCAGTCCCTGCCACAGGTGGTCAAGACTGGCACATCTGATGATAATCTGTGTACACAACATGGGCCCGACACCCCAGGTACAGTTCCACATGTCACTGTATATGCATGTCAGAGATGTGCACATCCCAGACACTGTCCACATCATGGACTAAGGAACACATACGTGGCAAGCGATGCACAGCATTGGCCACACGCAATAGTCACCCAGGTGACTGGATGGTGGCTACAATACCCACCTGTGTGGCAAAATGCAGAAACCACAGCCCTGAGCCACAATGCAGACCATTCTCATGTGGTCTGATGCCAAGGTATACGCATCACCTAGCCTTGTATAGCCATCTTGCACAGTCAACCCCCACATATCCATGCAGAAATGCACCCATGCATGTCAGTTCTGACACCCTGTGTGTTTGTGTGTGTGTGGTATGATGTGTATGATCATATCCCACTCACTACAACCCCCAGTGGCATACTGAAGCTTGCTGTCTGATGTCAGACACCTCCCCATACCTTTTGCCCATATAAACTCTGTATGACCCATGTGGTCCATGTGATACATGCACAGTAATGTGTTGTGGCAATCTCACTAGAGATGAGCTGTATCCCTGACCCTGCCAAGTGTGCCAGTGTGTGTGCATCCTTGTGAGAGTGTGGCTGTGTTGATGCTGGCACCTGTTCAGGTGGACAAGCACATGTACTTCACTTACCATATAGCTACCATATCCCTGTTGAAGATGTCACTCACCATCACATATATGTTCTGAGGACTCAACAGCAGGCAACCTATGTGGCGCATCCAATAACTGCATAGGACTGTGATAGCACTACATAGTCATCAGGGGTTTGATACCCCAGTGCTGGTAGATGTGTGACACAAACATGCTTAGGTTTTACTCAACCACCCCTCCCTGACTTGTCATTGCCTCTGTCTGCCTCTCTCACTCCCTCACTGGTTGATGTTGAGACCTACATCTGGTTTTCTTAGGCAGCAGCATGTGCATTTTAAGTGATGCTCATGATCAACTGATGGCCTCTGCACAAATTGCAGCCCTCCCCTAGCTGATTGCATGTGGAACAGCTGTGGTAACATTCTCATAGCCAATTGCATGGAAACACACTCCAATATCTAGGAACATCATGTTGGTGTTGGCCCTTTTCATTCACTGTGAGCAGGAACTAGATCTGTTGTTTGGCAAATAGCATCTCAGATGGATTGGGGATTTACCTCTAAAAACATATACTGTGGAAACAGGGAAACACACAGGAAGAGGATGTGCCTGACCTGACTACAGACTATAAGTGCTGCTATACTGCATTTGGAGGGTTGGGAGGGTGGCCTAATGGTTAAGGTGCTTGCCTTACAAACACAAGGTCCAGGGTTTGAGTCTCACAAGGGATAATTGGCTTGGCTTAAAATGGCCCACAAGGGCAATTAGCCTAGTACTAATCTATGAACCTATGAATCTATGGATTAATATTGGTTTAACAGTGTGTATTTGGATATGGCTCTCCTATATGTTTTAATACCTGCCATGTCAGTTCTATGTTTATGAGGAATCCCCATATGTAGGGTCATCTGCAGACTAGGCAGTGAGTTGTGCCTCTGGCTTCATGTGTTACCCACAGACATCTATCTGTGAACTGCAGAAGGTACTGTGAGGATTGCAGTCTGTAGATGGTGAATTCCGTGACAGTTATTGACCTCATATCCCTCATAGGACATATGTTGCAACAAACTCTGTTACAACAGTAAATGTATGAGGTTATCACAGCAACATGTAAATATTGGCCCTGTGTATGTGCTTCCAGCCACAACTCTGTCAACCTTTGTACATATGTCATGCATTAAGTGGTGCATATGTGCTTTACACCATCATTAGTGTCATCATATCTGATAACAAGCCAGTGAGATAGACTGCTACACATGTTATGTACAGTAGGGGTTATATTTGATGACATGACCTGGACATTCTGTGGTTGTTTGTACAGTACTGAGGTCTATGTACTTATGGTGAATGCCGACAGTGCGTGTACTGTTATCATGTACCTTGGCCTATGTTCAGACTGTGGTAGATGTCATCGTCCTAGGTCCCATACTATCTGATGTTACATGTTGCTCCAATGTATGTTACCATATTGGCTTACATGTTTCTCAAGCCATACACACACACACATGTCCCATATCACAGATGGAAATCAGACCACACTGTGTAGCCAGTCCAGTATATGTAAAGTTAGTGTGTGAGTGGCACATATGAGGATGGTGTTGAACAGATAGTCCATATACTGTAATAGTATGCTAGCTTGCCATATGTGGCTGTGGCTGTGACTGTGTTCACATTGGTTGTGGTTATGCACTTTCACACAGGTGTATCTTAGCCTGTGCTGTGACATGTCTGCACAGCCTGCTATATATGCAGGTACATGTGCATTCCCCCATAGGAGATGTAGGCCAGTGTTGAGCCAGTCTGCCTGTAGCCTGCACAGTACTTTATTACATGCCTAGCAGCTTAGTGTACTTACCCAGTGAGATGTCATGACCAGATACTTTCCAGATGTACTGCTGCCAGGCCTCCCTTAACAGTCATGTATGTCAGACAGAGCGGTGGTATGCTGTACAGATGTATGTCAATATCTACTGGGTAGTATGTGGCCATGGCACCTCTGTACCAGCAGTTATTATGTGTTAGGACAGACAGATGTGTGTGACTGCATAACCTATAGGGGCAAATGTATACCAGTCGTTATGTGTTATACCCATCTACATGGCTGTTTGTCAGGCTTGGTCCACATGTTCTGCACTAAAGGGTACTGTGTATACCTCTGGACTGTACAGAGTGTGTCAGAATATCCACAACTATTGGCCAATATCTCTGCTGTAGTCCACAGGAGCATTACGTGCTTGCAGCGGTACTGTACTACTGTACTATGATGTCTTTAGGATGTCTGTTAGTAGCCAATGACGCACATGTGAAAAGCAGATGTGACCTCCCACATACACCATGTCTGTGAAGACAATCCCTATTACAGTAGCAATAGTCTGCTAATATACCTGCTATACATGCCTGACATCCCCTTGCACTATGAAGGTGGGACTATAGGGGCTGAGATAGGGCTACACCCCCATGTTCAGGACATATGGTGAATATATATGTAAATATGATTATCTAGATATCTGTATAGATAATTACACATGTACATATCGACATACATAGATGGGTGTGTATATGTACATAGATATGCATATACACACCCATATATATATATACATATACAGAGCAGTATATGTCTACACATATAAAGATAGAGAAACATATGCACATATACATATACTGTGCTGCCATGCCTGCCAGCAGTCCACTGCTGTTGTATCCTCCACACAAACAGTGGGGCTGGGAGCATATTTATTTATTATTATTTATTTATTTATTTGCAGATGTTTAACCAGGATAGTCCGTTGGGCCTAAAGAACCCATTTTCAATGGAGTCCTGGGGAGAAAAGCTCCACATATAGATTATACAAAGATTAACTACCACACATAGATTACATGAAGATTACAGTGATTAACATGTGTGCTATTTCTGTTATAAGACCGATCAAACATATTTCAATCAAAAGTAATAAAGACAAAATCAAAATATAATTTTTTTTTTTTTTTTTTGGGATTAAGGATAGGTAGTTTGATGTAGAAGACTAAGAAATTACTGGTATAAGTAAGGAGATATATACTGCAGGCAAGCATGCTTTTGCTAAATGGGATTTATGAGAAGGAGTAGAGAAAAAGATTTTGAAGTTAAGAGTAGGTTATGAGGGATGGGAGCAGGAGCATTCCCATGTGGATGTTAGATGAGAGTGTAGTGATTTTTTAAAATCTGGGAGGCTAGCAATTGTACGAATGGAGGGGGGAAGGGAGTTCCATAGGTGTGCTAGAGAGAAGTATAGGAGGTTTTGTCCTGGGGGTGGAGGGGTCTGTAGACTTCAATAAGGTTTTGATTGTTAGATCTTAGAAGTCTTTGTGTGTGGTGCATTTTAAAGGTATTTGAGAGGGAGGGACAGAGGTATGGTTGGAATATGAGTTTATGAGCATAGGTGAGCTGAGTATATGAGAGGTAGTTGGGAAGTTCTAGCCAGTTGAGTTTGTGGAGAGGTTCACAGTGATGTGTTGATGATTTGTTGCTGGTGGTGAATCTGGCTATTTTATTATAACAAGAGGACAGTTTGGTTTTGAGAGATGATTATAGGTTTGTTAGAAGAGGGGCACTGTAGAGAAGGGAGGGAAAGAGGAATGTAGTAAAGAGAGTAAGCTTAGTAGATGAGGTGAGGAACCGATTTTGTCGGTAGAGCATGCCAAGTTTTTGGTGTTTTTTTTATGTTTAGTAGTAGATGGGAGTTGAATTTAAGCTTGTTGTCGATTTGGACTCCTAATAGTTTAGTTTCAGATACCAGCTCTAGAGGTGTATTATTTTGGCTGGTGATGGAGAATAAATGTTTATCAAAGTTATTGGCTTTAGAGGGAGTAAATATCATAAGTTTAGTTTTAGCAGCATTGAGTGCTAGATGGTTGTCTTTCATCCACTGTCTGTAGTGGAGAAGGCATCTTGAGTAAGTTTTAAAAGAGTTGGGATACATGAGGCAGCACAGATGATTGTGGAATCATCAGCATATTGTATAATGTTTGCAAGAGGGATAGAGTGGAAAAAGTCATTAATGAAAATATTAAAGAGGAGGGAGCCTAATATAGAACCTTGTGGGACACCTGTGGGTGTGTTGAGAAAGGATGAGGTGGCTTTCTTCCACTTGACAGCTTGTTGCCTGTTGGAAAGATAACTGGTAAACCAACTATGGGATGAGGGTGAAAGGTTTAGGTTAGATAGCTTAGTAAGAAGTAGGCTATGAGCGATAGTGTCAAAGGCCTTAGAGAGATCGAGTAGGATGGTAGATACAGTGAGGCCAGAATCTCTAGCTTTATTCACAGTTTCTAGGAAGGATAGGAGGGCTGTCATAGTGCTATGATGGGGTCTGAATCCGTGCTGGGTAGGAGTTAATAGGTTGTTGTCCAAGAGATGGGGAAGGAGTTGAAGATGGATGCATTTCTCTAGGATTTTTGAAATGGGAGAGAGGATGTCGATGGGATGGAAATTGGTAATATTAGTATCAGTTCCACCTTTATGCAAAGGAATGATATAAGCTTTTTTCCAAATTTGAGGAACAATACTTTCTTGGATGGAACGGTTGATAAGGATACTGATGGGGAGGGAAATGGCTTCGGCAGCTATTATTTATTTTATTTTACATTTGTTAACCGGGGGTGTCTGACTGAGCCGAAAAGGCCCTTTTTCAGCAGAGGCCCAGGGAGAAAAGCTCCACAAAGAAAAATTACAGACACATTTAGTTATTTAGACATGATCAGTATACACACAAATTACAAGAGACATGTTTTTACAGTGGTATGCGGCACAAACAGTTACAGTGGAGAGAACAATCAAAAAAATATTAATTTAAAAAATAAAGGTAAGTAATAGATTTGTGGTGTACGGCTGAACTTTGGAACGTAGGTAGAATACATGCATAGTACACAGGCACAGTACATACATTGTAGATTAGCCAGTGTTTGTGAGTAAGATTGAAAAACTATTATCAATTGCTCTAGATTTAGTATGTATATGTAATCCGCTTTCACTAGCCTGGGGAGCAATCATGGCACTGCCAACTTTGCTTGAGATGTTGCCTGAGGAGGTCTTTAAAGGAGACTTTGGATGATGTGTTTTGAATGCTAGTAGGGACAGAGTTCCATTTTTTAGCCACCAAACTACTATATAGTGCATCTCCAAAGCTATTGTAGCTGTTGGTGACTTCTAGTAGTAGTTTGCTTGATGATCTAAGAGGCCTTTTGGCTGAGTGATGTTGTACTAGGTTTTTGAGGGCAGGACACTTATTGGGGAGGTAATAGATAGAATGACAGAGGCAGAGCTGATTGTAGGACAGGAGGTTGGTCAGTTCAAGCCAGTGGAGCTGTCTCAAGCAGTACAGTGATGAGTTCTATATGAGCAATTTGCAGCAAAGCGGGCAATTCTGTTATAGCAAGCTTCCATTTTGCTTAGTTCAGTTTTGTTGAGATTAGTCAGAATGGGAGATGCATAGAGTAGGGTAGATAGAAGTTGGGAGCGAGCAATGGCTGATCTTGTGTTGTTTGTAAGAAATGGTTTGATACGGTAGAGTGACCCTAGTTTGGCATGTACTTTATTAATAGTTAAGTTCGGATGACTATCAAATTTTAGGTGGGAGTCTATGGTTATTCCCTATAGCTTAGCCTGTGCCACTGGAACAATTGGAGTAGCATTTGTGGAGTAGATAGTGAATTGACTGTTAGTGTTTTTGTTAGAACTGGTTATAATCATAAGCTGAGTTTTCTTTGGATTTGGATAAGTTGGGCTTTGGTAAGGTAGTTTTCAATGTCAGAGAATGCTAGTTGAGTTGTTTGCAGGAGGGTGGGAATGTTTTGTGCAGCACAGATTAAGGTAGTGTCATCTGCATACTGAATTATAGATGCATGCTGTGTGGAGGTGTGGAGGTCATTTGTGAAGACTGTGAATAGTAGTGGTCCTAAGATAGAACCCTGTGGGACTCCTATAGTTATGGGCAGCTGAAGAGAGAGAGAATTTTCCCATTTCACAGCTTGGTACTTGTCAGTTAAGTAGCTTTGGAACCAGGTAAGAGTGGAATTAGATAGATGATATTGGTTTAGTTTGTTTAGCAGGATTTGGTGTGAGACTGTGTCAAATGCTTTGGACATATCCAAAAAAAGAGTTGACACTTGCAGGCCTTCATTTTTGAGATGGTTTACTGTGTCTGTGAAGCAGAGGAGAGCTGTAGTGGTACTATGGGCAGGTCTGAAACCATGCTGAGTAGGTTACAGGATGTTGCAGTCTAGGAGATAGTTTAGCATCTGGGTATGGATGCATTTTTTTAGGATTTTGGCCGGGGGGGGGGGAGAGTAAAGCAATGGGTCTGTAGTTATTAAGTTCAGTGGAGGTCCTGCTTTATGTATGGGTGTAACAGGATATTTTCCAGAGTTTGGGCACATAGTTTTCAACAATTGATCTGTTTATGAGAGTGGAGACTGGGATAGCAATAGCATCTGCTGTGAGTTTCAAGAAATAACTGGGGAGTAGGTCGGCTGCTGTTGATGAGGTTTTTAGTTTGGAGAGCATGCTTTTGATTGAAGTGGTGGAAACTGTTTTGAGGGTAAAGCTTGTATTAGTGTTATTTGTGTTGGGGGGGATAGTGAGGAAGGAACTGTCCTGTGATACTAAGGATAGAATTGAGTTCACAAAGTGGGAGTTGAATTGTGTTTTGATGGGAACTTTAGTGTCAGGGGTGGTTGGTTTGGGGGTAGCCTTTAGGGTGGATTTTAGTAGCTGGTTTACATTTTTCCAAAATCTTTGCAGGTTGTGTTGGTATTTAGTTTGTAATGTTGTGTAGTAGGATTTTTTGTCCAGCCTAATGCATTTTTTGCACGGTTGCGCAGTTCTTGGTACTTAGTTAGGCTTTGTGTTTCTTTGTTTTTTTGATAGTAACGCCAGGCAGTGTCTCTGGACTTGAGGATTTGTTTGGTTTCTTTACTGAGTCAAGGGTTTGTAGAGGTTCTAACCTTGATTTTGCACAATGGAGCGACAGTGTCTAGGTGTTGTAGAAATGTTTTGTTGAAATATGCTACAGCCTGGTCAAGTGGGAGGGTTTTTTAGGGGGGTCCAGTCACAGTTACACAGTAAAGTGTTGAGGACCTCAGGAGAGAATTTTTTTGTGTTTCTAGTGGATATATAGTTAATGGTTTTGCATATGCTTGTTCTACTACGTATAAAGTATATTATGTTGTGGTCACATAAGGTGTCTGGGAGACTGCCTGTGTGAGGGTACAATGTGGGGTTGCTAGTTAGGACCCAGTCAAGGATGGATTCCCTTTTATAATTTTTATCACACCTAGTTGAAATTTGGACTAGCTTCTGGTAGCCATGGATATTTATTAGATTACTTGGTGGTTCTGATATACAGGTGAACCAATCTAGGTTGAAGTCCCCCAGAATAAGGGTTTCTTGTGAGTATGTGGAAGAACACCAGGATAAGAAGTCTTCAAGGCTAGCAGGTGTATTACCAGGTGGAATATAGATCACAATTGTGGTGATGACCTTTTTAGGGTGAAGTTGAAGTTGTGAGATAAGTATGTCCCAATTATTGGGGGAGGGGTAGGAGTTTGGTAATTGATGGACAGTTAAGTTGGACTTGTAGAGTAAGGCAGTTCCACCCCTTTACGAAGTGGTCTGTCTTGTCTAATGATATTGTAGCCGGTAGGGAGAACTTCTGAGTTAGCTATGTTTTTATTTAGCCAGGTTTCTGTTAAAGCAACTATGTCTGGGGAGTAGTGTGCTATTGTGGCCTGGAGTTCAGGTATTTTATTTTTGATACTTCTAATATTAATATTTAGCATTAAAAGATGGTTGGTTTTGCTGCTGTTGTTGATTTGCCCAGGGATGAAGAAAGTGGGGGTGTTATGTTCAGACATTTGTGTTGGAGCAGTTTGTGTTGGACAGGATGGATTTGGGCCTGGGTTGGGGTGGATATCCCCACTTACGGTGAGCCTGGAGTTAAAATGGTTATGCAGATGTTGGAGTTTGGTGAGGAGTGTGAGAAAGTATTGTGTTTTTTTGGAGTAGGAATGAGAGCATATGTGTTTAGTTCTGAATTGGTCCATTATGTAGTTCTTGAATAAGTGTAGGCAGATATTATTATAATGTGTGGTGTCTGTGTATGAGAGTGCATAATGCAGTGTTGTGCTACTAAGTTTAGGGATATTGCTAGAGTGATAACTTGTGGTGTTGTAAAGAATTATGAGAAGACAGACTAGATTTAGTTGTGTGATAGTCATGGTTATAAAGTTTATGTTGTTTCTAGGTGGGGGGTCTGAGTAGGAATTATAGGGTTGCACTATATGTGGATGGGGAAGTAGTGTGGGTGATGCAAAAAATGCCTAGTGGGAATGAGAGTGATTGAGAGCTATGCTGAAGAAGTATGAGGAAATGTTATCAGGGGCATCGGTGCATGGTTTTAGTTTCTGCAGGAGTTTTTTTATGGTAGAAGTAGGAATAGGTTTAATGGAGAATGGTGGAGTTGAGAGGGTGGATAAGGAGTGAAAGGAGTTATTGGGGGAGATGGGTGAGGAGAAGTGGAGGTAGGAGGTGGATAGTTATTTGGAAAAGAAGAGGTAAGTTTGGAAATAGAATCTATGAAGAAAGAGTTGAAATGGGTAGCAAGATCAGTGTCTAGTGCATTTGGGGAGGGGGTTGGGTTTTCTGTAGTACCAGGTTTTAAGAGGGTAGTTATGCCTCTCCAGAACTTTTGTGGGTTGGTTTTGTGGTTGCTTTGTAGTTGGGTGAAGTAGTTTCGACAATCTACTGAGATGAGTTTTTTAACTGAGTTACGAAGTCTTTTGTATTAATTAAGGTTAGATTTTGATTTGTTTCTCTAATATTGTGTCCAGGCTTTGTCTCTAAGTCTCATGGTGGTTAGTGTGATTTTAATTAACCAGGGGGAGGATTTCTTTTTTATTCTTTTGGTTATTGAAGGAGCATGAGTATCTAGAAGATTTAGAAAGGTAGTATTAAAATGAGTGATTGCATTTTCAAGGGGTAGTGTTTTTAAGGGGTACCAGTTAATTGACTTTGGGGAGTCAGAGAAAGCTTCTGGGTTAAAGTTTTTATGGCATCGGGTAGTGATGTAATTATGAGTAACTTGTAGGGGAGAAGGAAGATGTCTAGTGAAAATGGGAAGGTGGTCGCTGAGGGAGTCAGGAAGGGTCCCGTTACTGGGGTAGTAGTGAGGGTGGGAGACTAGAATCCAGTTTAAGATGTTCCCACTAGTGAAGTCTTTGCATGGTCTAGTTATGGAGTTGATAGGCTGAGAGTAGTTATATAGATTGATGTTGAGGGAGTGAGTAGGGGATTGAATGGAGGACCAGTTAATATTGGTGTCTCCCATGATTATAGTTTCATTGCAGATATTAGTTGAAAGCCAGGAGAGGATCTCTTCGAGTATTGGGATATTGTTTCCAGGGGGTATGTAAAGGGAGGCTATGTATATAGATTTGTGTTTGTTTAGTTGAAGATGAGCAAGTAATAATTCTGCATTAGTGAACTGGGATTCACCTACACAATACATGTGTGCCCATATGCACTCCAGAGGCCAGTGTATGTAACATTGGTATATGGCCCTGTATTAGTGAGTCTAGGGGGAATGGACCATACATAACTTAGGCTGTTACAACATGTGGGGGTATCGGGGTGAGCTGCCTTAAGGTATCTGGATGTACAGCACCATATGTCACCTATCTTGACATTACTTACATAAAGTGGGTTAGTGCAGGCCTACTGCCTCCTGCCACCCAGACTGTTCTGTTTGCCAGTGTGCCTGTGATGGTGTCAATTATGCCTTGTTATGTAACAGTTACATTCCAGTTGGTCAACTGAGGTCTTTACCACCTAGAGATTGTGTACAGAGTGTAGATATAGGCTGCTGGACTATACACCTGCATCACTTACTGTTGATTGTGTTGTATCCTGTGGCCCAGTCTGTCTTTACTAATGTACGATTTGAAGGGCTTGGCCTGGACAGCAACAGTTGTGGACCTTTCCAGACTACTGTATTAGTATAACTGTGTCACAGTTGCATTACTCTGTTGATATGGATGTCAGTGTCTGAACAGCTATTTAACATGGCATATAAATCTGTAATAGTACACAAATAAATGTATTCCATTTCTGCAAACCTGTATGTGGTATCTATCCTATGACCTCTCTGTGGGTATATGTTGCAGGCAATGAATGCCATTTGTATGGGTGGCTCATCCAGTGTCCCTTTGTTAGGGTGTTAACTGTAGGCATAGTGGCTGTACCATATTGTGTGCACTTACTACATAAGTATCTTACTGTACATATCTCTGCATGTGTATGTGTAGTCACATGTATATCTATATATAGGTATATATCTATATATATATATATATATATATATATATATATATATATATATATATATATATATATATATACATATATATATGTATATCTGTATCTGCATATATGTGTCTGTGTATATGTATCCTGCGGATGTTGATAGCTTCCACATTTTACATTTCTTATGTGAGCCAGACTCTACTGCATGATATGTTATCAATACCAGCCTAACATCATACAGGTGGGATGTAGTACTGTTAACATCATGTGCCCATGTCGTGTCAGGTCCTGGTTATGGGATCTGCAACACTTGGTAGTGTATTGCAAGGCGGACTTTTTTGGCTGTGGGGAGGGGATGCCAATTCGTAGAAGACATATATTGTTTGGGGCCTCTCAACCCCATTAACGGTGCATGTGGGCATATATGTTTCTGTTAATCTACCATTGCTATCTACAGATGTATGGCCATATATACCTGTATAGGTATATATATTTGCTTACATATATATATAACTATGTCAGTATGTACCTACAGAGATATATATCTGCGTACATATATGTAACTAGCTGTGTATATGTCGACATATAGGTGTTGACATATATATGTGTAGATGTAGGCATTTGCATGTAGATATGTTCATATACATTCATATATATGTATATATTTCTAAAAAAAAAAAATATATATATATATATATATATATATATATATATATATATATATATATTTATATATATAGCTTTACATATATAGATATGTTGTATCTGTTTAATATATGTACACATATACATACATCTTCATGTTGGTATACATTCTTTGTACTGTTGCATGACTGGACTGGATGATATGTTTGTGTGTATCTGGCATGGCTTAGTGGCCAATCACTTTGTCGATAGTGTGCAGGGTCCTGGGTTCAACCCTTGCAAAGGCTGTTTGTTTTGTTGCTGGGGAGAACACGGACCATTGGATACAGAGTGATTAAGGCACTTTGAAGCAGTTGTAAGTGGGTTTGCATGTGTTTGCGCAGTGGTAAGCACTGCTAACTTCCGTTTACAGTTTCTTACACTCAGTTAGCTTCTAAATTGCTAAATCTGTGTAGGCAGTGCTTATCCCCATGCAAACGCACTTAACATGTTTCCTAGTGCTTACATATGCTTACTACTGCTTATTTGTGCTTAAACCTGCTTACTAGTGCCTTATTCATTATGACACTGACACTTCAAATGTCCATTTCCTTCAGTACTCCAGTTCATAAATATATGTCATTTAGTGGGTTTTGCAACAAAAATATTGCCATGTAAAATAGACTGTGCTGCACTGGGACTCAAACCAGGAATGCCTGCTCATTAAACAAATGCTCTGCCCACTACACTATTGCTGTGCTGCTTCATTTGCGTATATCATCCTTGTTATCCTCTTCAGCCTTTTAAGCTGCTTTAACTGTAGCTAAGCAATGGGCACTCTCGTGCACCTATGGTTAGCTTCACTCTAATTTAAAAAAATAATAAATAAAAGGGTGTCTTCATTTTATGTATATGTACTGTTGCTGTTGTACGCATGTGGGACTGCTGGTGGGAATATGAGGACACCTATGAACAGTCTCACTCATTTCTTATTCCTTTCTGCTGTTCTATATTGTGGGGGCGTGTTTATTCTGAGAGCTCTGCTCTCAGACACGCCCCCTATATTCTTACACACTCCTTGTAAGCCTAGGAGCTTGAGCAGCGCGCCTTATTAATATGCATGGCACGCTGCCGTTCTGCTCCTAAATGGGTGCTTCCATGCAGGACTAAGCTAGTCCTGCATGGAAGATTAGTAAATCCGGGGAAAGAGTCTAAAACATCTAGTTAGAAACACTAATCAGAAACACCTTGTTACCCCACCACTGACCCACTAGAAAAAAATGCAATTTGGTATTAAGTCAAATTATACTATTATTGAAGAATTAGAAGACATACATCATTTGTAGTTATTTAAAAGGGAAAAGCATGTAAAGTACTTGTAATGGGGAAAAGAGAGAAAAGGAACATTGGTAACAAAAAGTACAGGAAGAAAGAAGAGAGAGAGAGAGAGAGAGAGAATGTTATTTAAATACTTAGTACAATATGAAATTAGAAGTAGATATAGAAAGGAAAAGAGAAAGTTAATAATAAAAATGATTCACATTACCTTACAGCATAGAAACTTTCCAGAATCAAATATATTATGATTCATAAAACAAAGCATTTAAATTAGAAGGAATTTATTCATTTGTCCTTTAGTTTCTTAGTTGTGTTTGCTCCCTCCTTCACAGACCACCCATTTTTTGTTGCCTGTCTTTTCAAACTCTGGGATGACCATTCCATTTCTTCTATGTCTGACAGTATTTTCTTCTTTTGGATACATTCTACTGCATCTTGTAGGGAATCAAAGATCTTCACTCCTTCTGGCAGGGTGATTTTTAATCTTGTAGGGAAAAGAATTTGATCTTTAATATTGGCTTTTTTCAAGGACACACTCCTTTCTTGTGGATATGACTGTAGAGGTGTAGTCATTGTCAAAATGAATAACGTTTTCACCCATCTTGATACAGGAATTAGTCCAAGCTGATTTCAGCACTAAGTCCTTGTCCTGCCAGGAAAGAAATCTAACTATTATAGACCTGGGTTTAGATGAACTCAGAGATGAAGCTGGATTTGCCAGGGACCGCTGAGCCATCACAATTCCAAAAGAGAGGTATTCAGGCATGTTTAGTGCTGATGAAATCCACTTATTGAGGAACTGAATCATGTCAGCACCCTCTTCTTTCTCAGGAATTCCATATATTCTTATGTTATTCCTCCTTGATCTACTTTCAAGGTCTTCCAGTTTGTCAATCAGCCTGGTGTTATGTTTCAGAATAAATTCTTTATGATGTTCATTTTCTGTCACTCTAGTATCTCATTCAGTTACTGTTTCCTCTACGGCAAGAATCTGTTCAGATTGTTTTTTTACTATTCCATTTTAGAAGTTGCGGTTGTTTACTGCATTCTTATTTGATAATATCCATTTTGTTTTCGAATTTGCCCATTTTTAGTGACAGTTCTTGGATGTTTGTTATTATTAGATGTAGTTCTTTCTTCACTGCACTCTCCTGGTGTGGGTTCTTCAAGTTGCTCATCTTGAGATTTCCAGTAGAAAACTTCTTGACAGGAGTAATTAAAAAAATTCTCTTGAGTATGTATTAATTTTTAGAAAATAATAAAGAGTCTATGTTAATCTAATGTTTAGTATACTTTCAGTTAGATTTTTCTAAAAATTGAAGTATATTTCCTGTCAGGATATTAAAATCCAAACAGAGCTATAGATTTCTGTTGCTATCAGACTGGCAACTTGACCACACCCCCTTGTGAATTTTTCTGAACAACTGACTGCAGTTGGGGATATAAAATCCTCAACTGGAATAATGAATTTGGATTTGCCTGATACCATTGATTCTTTTCTTCAGCATATTATAGGAGATTTGTCCATTGCGTATTCAACAGATATTTAAATGATTACTACATACCAAACAGTTTTATCAGTGGTTTTATATCCAGATATGTAATTCTCTTGAGCCAGTATGTTTTAACATATTTTCTTCTTAAATGCCAAAACCCAAAGAATAGGTTGTAACAAGTGCTTTGGATATCAGTATATGTTGGCTATTATCTTCATCTACTATTGTCTTTCTTCTAAACATAACAGTAACACAGCTGAGTATTAATGTGATGAACAAAGTTTGCGATTCTGTGTAACAAAAATGTAGTTATATAGACTGGATGATCTAGGATGGTCCAAGAGTAACAGTGTAAATGTATTTGTATACTCCTGGAGAATAATGTGTGTAATTTCTTATGAGTAAATATTTATGTGGCAGTAGTAGATATGGGAGATAACTTTATGGTTTTAGGAGTTGAAAAGGCTTTAGAAAACAGAAACATCAGATGATATGGGAAGGACAGTGTAAGGGTGAGGAGCCAATGGTGGAGAGACAGGAAGGAGGGATAAACTATGTTTATGCAGTATACAAGATAATAGAAAAGGTGTGGGGGTGATGGTATAAAAGGTGACATAGAAATTGAGGGCCTGCAAGGGGTAGAAAGATTAGTATTATGTTCACAGATTTTTCTGTCCAGAAATCAGGACATAAGGGTGGTGGAAACTGTATGGAAGTTTAACATGAAAGTGGAACATAATGATACATTTAGTGATAATGATAACAATAATATGATAACTTAAGTTTTGATCTATCAGAAATATAGATTATATTGGGATAGCATACCCAATTCAGTAACATTAGCTATATGGCTTGAAGCAGTTTACATAGTAATAGGGTATGTTGCCAAAATAATATTTCAACTAATTCAAATAGAAATAAAGACATCCAAGAGGATGGTTATCAAGAGAAACAGAACTGAAAGAATCTCAGGTATATAGAAGGAACCTTACATAAGAGAATGCACAAGATATGGTGAAATTCTGCTACTGCAGCAGTTTGAGACTGTAAATTTTCTTGTTCCAGCTTGTTTGTTTCTACAGAATATAAATCTAGAGCTAAAAATTCTTCCAGTTTACATCCTAATAAAACATATAAGAAAGATAATGAATGGGGAGTGTTTTTGGTGAATGCACATTGAATTAAGTTACTGACTTATGATAATAAAATGCTACATTTATTTGGGGAACATACAATATATTTCCATTTAGGTGCTGTTTTGATAAAATATATACAAATGTTTTTAAAAAGTCGATTGAATCATCAATGAACAGGCTGCAGGTAGTGTATATGCTGTAATAACACTATATGGAAATCGGTATGTTAGATGTAATTGTTGGATGCACCTAAAGGGACAGAGGTATATATATTTTACATCTTAGAAAATTGAAGCTATATAGAATTAGATCTTCTACCTTAGTTTACACAGAATAACATAGTTTATTATTAATTATCCATTAATGAACACCACTGCGTAACTCTCACCAAACCTAAATGTCTCCCAGTACATTTGAGACCCAATCTAGGATTACTAATTCAAAAAGGCCTTTCTCCTGAGACATGTTTCTCAAACTCAAGCTTTTCAGCAAAATGCTCACATATAACCTCAGGGTATCTCACAGTCTAAACTCACCCTACTAACTCCAAAAACAAAACTTCATTGCAGTGATCATGCATTGTCCATCTTAGTACCTAAACTATGGGACTCTATTCTTTTCTCATTTAGAGATGTCCAAAAGTACTCAGACGTCAAACAACATCTCAAGGATAATCTCTTCACCCAAAGTGCAGCTGCACTCACACAGGTCACAGTATATGTACCCTGCAGCTCATGCTCACCCCTTTATCCCCATTTCATCCTTCTTATCTCATCATGTCACCTCATTACTTACTGCTTCTCAGTCATCCTGCCTCCCTTTTCTCTTTATTTCTTTTACAATGTCTCTCTTGTCCAGTCCTTTTCCCTCTCCATGCCTCTCTCATCATTTCTCTGTCTTCTCCACCTGGTATATTTTCCTGCAACTTTTCTCATTTGTCTCTTCTAATATCTTTATAGCTTTCTGTGTAATGATATGCTGCTATCCCTGTAACATAAGCCATCTCAGTCAGTATGGCTACATCTTCTCTATAAAGCTCTGCTAAGCATAATTCCATTTTTCCATCCATGTTTTGATATTGTAAACTGCTTCTTGAACTAAATGTTGTAGCATATTCTTGCATTTGTAAATATGTATGTATTTAACATGTACTTGAATCTGTAAATATGTTTTGTTCATTTCTTATGTGATCCTATTCACCAGGGCTGTGCTTGTAAATAGTCCATTGAAGTTAATGCACTACTCCAGTAAACACATATTAAATAAATAAATAAATGGCACTTCTGAAACTTTTATTTCTTTCTCAAGCCATTTTAGACCAGCCGTGGAACTGAGAAAAGTGATTTATGCAATCGCATAAGAGCAACATAGCACATTCAATGTAGTGCAATGTGGCCCAAAGTTGATCAACAATATATCAGTAGTGAAGTTAAAGGAGATCTATTGAAATATGTTGATGGCAAAAGTCCCACAATTTGCATAATGATGGGCACTGTGCACTGAGTGAGAATGAGCTCAGTAGCATGCATGTGGCATGTACATAGTAATGCATATTCACACATAAACTGACATATGACAAACAGCACAGCTGAGAATTCAGATAAGGGTTGCAAAGACCATATTAATTTATTGCTATACATACAAAAGGAAATGGGTGCATAGAAAAGCCACCAGGTAGGAAGATAAAACAGTGGAACACACAGAAGGAAAAGAGGAAAAAAAGACTGCAATGAGACCAGAGCAGGGTTTTTTTATTATTTTTGTGGTACAGATGATCATTTTTCTTTTTTCTACAAATTATACAAGGAAAACATACAAAGTTCAATTGTCAAAAAGAGTATAGGGAAAGCAGCAGTGGATGACAAATAAACAGAAAAAGAGAGACAAAGACCCACTAGGATAGTGATGATACAAATGAGGGTACAGAAGAAAGACGTGGACAGATAGAGGGAGGGTAGTTGGTGATAGGGAGGATTGGGCTACCAATTGGATGGGTAGTGAAGCTCAAGGAAAGGGAACACCATGATAGGCATAGGGTCAAATGGAATAGTCAAATGGCTGCTATCCTGTCCAGTGACACCGGCAGCCAGAAATCAGTTAGTCACCTCTATGACTGCCCATATTGTTGGGCACATGCACCAATGGCTCACTAGTTAAGGCCAATCAATAGTGTAATTCTGCTAAGTCACACAGAATATGCTCCATATGGCCAATGTGGGCATCTAGCTGCCAATGCATCAAGCCCATCATCAAGTCTCTAACTCCTGCTAGGATGCATATTGTGAACTATGGGTTGTGCTCCCCTGATGGGGAGCCTATATCCTCCAATGGAGACAGACGATCAGAGTTCACCAAGGAACTCATAGCATTATCTCCTGTTGGATGACTCATGTCATCTCATGAAAAGGCATTTCTTGAGACAGCTGGCGACCCAGTAGGGGATGGCAATACTGGCTGACAGTGAATAGGTCATAATCACATGATACAAAAGCCTTGGTAGACAGTGCATAACATACACCAAAATATATATAAAAAGACAGCAATTAAAATGGAAACACAAATGCCAAAATCATTACTAATTGTGTATATAAAACTGTAAGTCACAACAGTTTCTGGAAGATTAAAATGTTTGTAGGTATACAATGAACAGGCCTAAGGATACTTCACCAGGCACTGTGCCACAACGGTTAGGCTTAGCTATGGCCTCACCAGTCCCCTTGCGTGTATGTCATGAGAACAGTGTGTGCTTTACAAAGAGTGACTGCAGGGACCATAATAACTGGATGGAAAAACCTCTGGTACTACAAGTCCTACTGTCAGAAATCAGACAGCAAATGAATGTGCCAAAAAAAAAGAAATAATATAAGGAGAAGGATCAGATGAGAAGGAGAGAAATGTGAAAAAGCCATAAATATAGTGGTAAGTGTAGAGATCTCCTGTAACAACCCCATGTTGATTAGGATTTAACTCAGAAATGGTTAAGGAGAGGTGACTTGAAACCAAATGTTCAAAGGTTAATAATGCAACTCAGGACAGTGGACTACTTACAAGCTGAAACAGCCACACATCTTGTTGCTTGGTGATGCACTCATGGCAAATGGCCTACAAGATTGTTGCACTAGAAACTGTGCAAATGCTGCCAAGAAGCATTGGAAACATGAACCATGAAGTATTATAGAGAATGATGAGTTAACTATTTATTTGGGATTTGGGAACTTATGCGGACATTGACCTAACGTTTGATGAAATTGTGTCCATTGTTGTAAGAAAGTCCTTCCATATTGCACAGCATATAAACAAATGGATTGTGTTTAGCTCTAGGGTTGTCACTGTCCCCCTTTACTCATCCCTAATTAAGACAGTAGTTCAATATAATTCCCTATTGGCATGTATCTGTCTAGACACAGGCAAAAACCTTGAAGGTTCACAGAGATACCTTACTAAAAAGATCCATCTATCCATAACTATTTTTTTTTTCATTTTTGCACATGAAATCAGGATGGCACTTCAACAGTCACAAGATTTGTACCGCCGTGTGCCTAGCTTAACAGCAGTTGTTCTTCTATACCACAAACTCACACACACTCACTTCTATGGCCAATTTAGAGTGTCTGAGCCACCTACTGTATGTCTTTGGAGTGTAGGAAGAAAACACAGCACCCCATAGAAAACCATGCAAATACAGGGAGGACTTGCAGACACCACACAGAAGGCACCCCAGCCAAGAATCAAACTGAGGAACCTCTTGCTGTGAAGTGACAATGCTATCCACTGCAGCATTGTGAAGACCTAAACAGCATGTCCTACATGGAACAACTCAAAACCCTATCACTATAATTGATATTCTAAAGACTTCTAAGAGGCAACCTGCATCTGTCAAACAAGGCATCCTCTGACCCAATAAGGATGGATTTAATGCACATTAGCAAATCAAATGACATCAGAAATACTCTGCCTAGGGATCTAAACCTCTTCTGCAACATCGGCAGAACAGTTGAGGGACAGGTATATCTTGCAGAGGATACCACTGCAGTGGAACAGGCTCCCATCCTTGTAAAACAAAGTTCATTCATGTCCATATTCAAGGACAATTTAGATCTATGTGATGAGAAATAGAAAATTTAACCTGGGACTGCCCTGTTTATTACTAGTGGACAAAGGCAATTCTAAAAGGCTTTATCGCATTAATGTGCCCCCTCAAATTTTCTATGGCATGTTCCCAATTATTCTCATTAGGGGTAATACATAACTATCAACCATGGTATAGGAAGCACCAATCTCTGACTAAATAGGAATAGTTTACTTCCTGGTCAGAAAATGAAACTGACTAGGTTAAAAATAGCTCAAAAGGACAGCTAGCTTAATACTTACCTGTGAACCTATAAGATCAATTTGGTGTACTTTCCTGTGTGCCTGGTGAGTCTTAACCAATGCCTCCTGCAGAACCCCAGGTTCACCTCCATTTCACCAGGAACTGAAAATCATAAACAATAAAAGGACCAATGTCTGTGACTCTTTTATCATGCGTATTGGTGAAATGTATACCTAAATTACTGTACTACTCTAATGCACTTTCCATAACCTTCCCTTTCCCACTGGATATTAAGGTCATGGTGCAACTTTGATCATTCTACTTATGCTTGCACTGCTTACCCATGTGGACAATGTCTGTGGCTGTGGCATTACTCAGTGATCTGAACATGAAGTGTCAGGGATACACTCTGTACTGTGAATAGTCATAAGAGTTTCCAACAAGTATTCACAGTATTCCCTATGCAGGAAATGCAAAAATATTTTTTTTATTCCTATTCCATGAGGGAACCATTCCACAATCAACATATGGCTACTTCACAGATTGCAAGCTTGATGAAAATGACAGCAAATGTTTCATCTTCTAAAATTACAGGTAATATGTGATATGCATCCACAGGCAGCAAGGTTGTGGAACATTGCCATATCCCTATCCATGGTTGCATTCTAATATCTGCATCTGTCTTTTAGAGGTGCCTTACCAACCCAGGTTCATGTCACTTCATGGTCATTTATGCGTGTTCATTGTTAGGTATTAGCCTCATTGTAGAACCTTGCTCTGGAAAGCAAAGGGTAAAATGTAAGATTCAGAGGCCTTTACCCTTAATTGGCTCAGCAGCTTAATTTCTGCACAATGAGACCTGCAATTGTACAATAAAAACATCTGCTGCCATTGCAGTTCTCATTACATTATAGAAGTTTGCTGAAGAGGAAAATAATAGTAGTCAGTATAGAAGAACTTTCTACAGAGAGGAAGAATAAAGCTACGTATACTTGTGGATACTGTCATGTGGGAAGAATGCATGATTAAAGTTACCACTTGCATGCTGTTTCTGGAGTAATGTTGCTCCTCATACAACCTCTGACAAGAGGTGGAAGTAAAGGAAGTTATGTGTTTGAACTCCACGGTATATTATCCCAGCCCATACAGATTACAGAATGTTGTAACTTATGGCAGGGTCAGAGAACATGGATCTTAGTGATTGGTGGCCGGAAGCAGTGTATCTTTTTGGGGGCCCACTATAACCAAACGCAGAGTGCTATGAAAGGGCACAGGATGAGCTACAACAATGGCTTCATGCATTGGGTCTGAGGTGCCAGCAACATTAGCCCACCTACTTCTGACTGTGTGGCTGTGTATGACCTCTGTTATACAGCACTGACACCACGGACTGTGTTGCAATGCATACTCAGTATATGGTATCATATATGAAACATAGTGGATAATGTCAGATGGGGACAAATACTGGATTGGTGTGGTGGACCCATTTACTGGGCAGTGGTATGAATTGGCTGCTGACTGCATGGTCTGTCCCCATGCTGCTCTACTTGGAAAATATGAGGACTTGCCTTGTGATACTGTGCTGTAGTATGGGTACACCTAATTTTGTCACAGATGCTGTGTGCGAGTGTTAGTGTGTGCGTGTGTGTGTGTGTGTGTGTGTGTGTGTGTGTGTGTGTGTGTGTGTGTGTGTGTGTGTGTGTGTGTGTGTGTGTGTGTGTGTGTGTCTGTCTGTCTGTCTGTGTGTGTGCCTGTCTGTGTGGGTGTGTGTAAGAGTGTGTGTGTGTGTGTGTGTGTGTGTGTGTGTGTGTGTGTGTGTGTGTGTGTGTGTGTGTGTGTGTGTTTGTGTATGTGTGCCTGTCTCTGTGTTTGTGTGTATGCATGTATGTGTACGTATATGTGTATGTGCGCATGTGTTGTGCTCCATGGGATGTGTTGAATATACGATATCCTTGCTTAATGACCACAGCTATGGTCCATATTTACAGGATGTGACATAGCACCTGAAGAATGGAAATGTTATCCTAGCTAATACGCAGACATGCTACTGCAGGCACTACATGTGCAACCATGGTGGATATTACTGTCAGATAAAAATGACCAGGCCTTTTTTTCCATGAATGCATGACCTGGTAGAGGATGCTAATGCTGTTTGTTGACATAAGAGGCTATTGCATCAGGTCTAGAGAAGGGTTATCAGCATGGTCCCTCTTGCCTGTAAGAAGGCCCACACTATTTCATGGAGGACAATTGCCATATGCTGGAGTGGTGGTACTCCATCACAGTTCAACATGGTTGCCATTGAGGAGCTCCTATTGTCCATGTCTGGGGAGATGGAATGAAATTTCATAACTGTTGGAGGCCTGGATGCCAATATCAAGCTATATGTACCTTCCTGTATCTGTTGGTGATGCAGCAGGATGGTATTATCTTACATTACTAACGTGTGATAGATCCCACATGTATCATAAACACAGAAAAGCTCAACACCATCTCTCCTTTACAGGCACATTTTAATACAGATACAATGACATTTTGCATAAGGTATGTGACTTACATACTTTGTATAGCACAAATAAGTAACATAACTACATTGCTTGTTGGAGTGGAAATCTCACATATTTATAAGGTCACACATGGGTGATTATGTGGGAGGTTGGCATACTGGTTAAAGTGTTTACCTTATATACCCAAGGTGTAGGGTTTGATTCTGACATGGGGTAATTGGCTAGACTTATAATAGCCCATGTGGGCAGTTAGCCTAGTACTAATCTATGAACCTATGAACCTATTATCTGTCTTCTTTCACAGATTCATTAGTAATAGGATCCTAGGCCATGAAACAGGACATGCCTAATGCTAGTGTTGCATCGGACATTGACAGTGATGGTGGCCTTATTGTTTCACAGTCAGGCAATATAGTGACACATTTTACAATGTTGACTGTGGAGGGCACACTACCACTCATGTCCAAAGACACAGCTCTGTTGCCTGTGGAACCTACCCATAACACACTTGAACCTATGGAAGCATGAATCATGCCCAACACATATACTCAGGTGGCATGGCCATCCCCAGCCCACGTATTTACAGTGGTCAATGGTGCATCCAGAGTAAGATCAATGGAAGTACAGCACAGTCATCCAGATAGAGGTAAATGCCACCACCGCCATGGCAGATATCATAGGTCTGTTAGTCTGTCTGATGTGGTAAAAGAGAGCTTTTATGCATGGCTCACCTCAGTGGCACATTACTGTCTTCACTGCTTATACACACCAAAGATTATGCCATTTCAGTGTTTGCCACTGTGCTGACTCCACCATGGGTACGTCTTGTTCAGGTTGGTCCAATTCTTGGATTGCTTCCTCATCCACTGTACCTATCAATTGGGTCCTGAGCTAGAAATAATATCTGTGCCTGTGGGGTCAAGGTGTATGCAGCAGGTGGGGACAGGCCACAGACAGGTGGTCAGAGGAGGATGCAATCTATGCTGGGAATGCCCATGTTCCAGAGTTTTCCCATATGAATCCCCACAATACCTAACACACATACACACAATGTAGTCACTTCTGCAGGATATGTCTCCTTTCACATATTCTGAACACATACACCAAGTTCTATCAGGAAGCACCATCCTCTCCCTGAAAAGTTTAGCCAGCTACCATCAGTCCCTTGGTCATATCCCAGAGTCCCTTCCAAATTCTTAGTAAAACTCTACTACACCTGCTTGCTCATTGCTGATGTTTGTCACTGTGTCCCTCCCCACCTGCGAATATGATGACTACCACACCCTGCCCTGAGTAATGAGTTATATGGGTAGGTAATGTCTGATGTAGAGATTCATCAGTCAGCACACTGTAGAACATAGTCTAGGTGTAATATTGCATGCATCAGTTTTAATTGTTATTGAGTCATTTGGTCCATAGGTATAGACCGGGCACCACAGCTTTACCAATGTCGCAACAAACTATGTCTGCCTCTGCTTTGCATGGTCTTATCCTGTAGCTGGTTCTTCCATCTGATCCTCAACCAGCACCTTTACTCCTGCTGACTCTAGTCTGCCTGATTTTCTAATGGTAAACCCCTGCTGCAGCTGTCTTCTTACAATCATGTTATGCAGAATTTTACAAATAACTAACATCTTGTTGCAGGTCTCTAGAGCACACTGCAGTGCTGCACCAGAGAAATAGGCTGTGGATGTGGGCTTTCATCAGTCTAAACACATTTTCAATGATATTTCCTGTCTGTGACAGTTGGAGATGCATTTCACCTCAGCCATAGTCTGTGGATTTCTTATGGTTGTCATTATCCATGCCTCCAGAGCATATCCAGCATTGCTAAGATGTCTCTGTTAGAAGTTACTCCACACAGACTGCTGCGATAGTTCAGATGTGTGCCAATTGCTGGATTCACAGGAACTGCCAGGATGGTGCACAGACACATTTTATATGATACTGTGTGCATTGAAAACCAACTGGCAGTTGAATTAGAATCAGAAAAAGAACAGTTCACCACTGCAACAAAAATAGGCAGTATTCCAATAGAGGCTGTCCAAATTATAAACCATGAAGTAGCAAATTCAATACACAGCAATTCACTTCATAAATTAATTTGCTCACAAAATACAATGCAGTTCAAGGATTAAGCGCTTTCATCTCATAGCCAGAGACTTCATCAGAATCAATACATAAAAGGCTTGAAACATTTAAATATACCTCTCCATCTAAAAAACACAGCTCATTCGTTGAGCATTTAACAAGATAATTATCTAGTCACCAAAATTTAAAGCTCAAGTTCCCAATATTTTAATCCTTGGAAAAAATGCAGCTTAAATTATTACATATAATTGTACATAAATTACAACACTAAGCAATATATTAAAAACAATTAAAATATATTAATAAATAAACACATATATTTATATGCATTTAATATATATTATGATATAATATAATATATGTATGTACATACATACACATATTAAAATTAATTCTTAATTTCTTAAAATTAATCTTGAACTGCATTGTATTTTGTGATCAAATAAATTTATGAAGCGAATTGCTGTGGATTGAATTTGCTACTTCATGGTTTATAATTTGGACAGCCTCTATTGGAATACTGCCTATTTTGGTTACAGTTGAAGTAGAATCCCTTCTGCTTGACCTACCATTGCCAATGTGGATCAGGCAGGGCCTTGATAGCAATGTGGGTGCATTCATTGACTCCTAGAGTCTCTGGGAAATAAGATATTTCAAAGAATGCACACAAAGTGTTTTTTTTTTCCTCTGTCATCCTTGGGAACGACGTGTTCCTCCTAATGATGCAGAAAGTACAATTGTATATGAAAACTTACCATAGCAGTAGATGTTTGAATGATCACTGATTCAGTAGCCTATGTTATATGGGTTATTTCCTGCATAGGATATAATAGCTGACCAGCTTCAAAAGCTTCAGGGCACCTTGCTGACTAAAATACTAGTTTGAATGTCAAGCCCTTTAGATTTGTCATGCCAACTGAGAGAGAGAGAGAGGCTGTGCCCTGAGAGAACCTTGGTAGGAAAAAAACAAAAACAAAATATTTTTTCCACACCCTAGGATAAAAACACACTGAAAAATAAGTGGGATGGAAGAAGTGAGTAGCTGCTGCAGTAGTGATTATTCAAATATCTACAGTTGGAAGGTTACTTACATAACTGCATTATGTTCTTCGTATTGATCACTGTTGCAGAAGCCTAAGCTATATGAATAGATTACCATAGCTTAGAATATCTGGCAGCTGGAAGGAGAACAGTTAACAATATCCTCAGAATGGTCCTAGTAAAGCCTAACCTAGACCTACAAAAGTAATCTAGCTTGTTGTGCTTTGCAAAAGTATGTACAGAGGACCTAGTTTCTTTTTCTATCTAGATTCCAAACCTTTCTGAAATGTGCCTTGAACCTTCCTAGATAAGTTTTGCTGTGGTGGTAATAACAAAAGATAATAGCCTGAAAAAAAACATTTGAACATAGTGTGCTTTGGCAAAGGTTGTCCATTCATGTTAGCTTCATAAGAAATAAACAACTGATCAGGATTTCTGAAAGATTTTTTTATGATAGTACCTGAGTTGCCTGTGGTCATCTGAAGCATGAAGTATCCTTTCTCCCTAATTTTGGGGTTCAGAGAAGAAAACAGGCATATAGACAGCTTGGCTTAAAGTAAAATTTTATACCACTTTAGGCATAAAAGAAGGATTAGTTCTCAAGGAAACCCCGTCTTTGTGAAAAATGAGATAAGGAGGAGCTTCCAGCATGGATACTCTTCTTACAATGAGCAGAACAACCAGTAAATCTGTTTTCTATTTTATTCCCCTTGACATTGCTCCCAGTGCTATGTCTGACTGCTTTGGAGCTTGAGAGGAGAAGGGGGCCTAGATTCAGGGATATTTAATGTCTCCAATGGGTGATTTCTCGTAAATTTCATAACTGGAATCTGAAAAGGGTGTTGTTTCTTGGACCAAACAGACTTCATATACCATTGTGTCTTTCTCATGTGGAGTCTTGCCGAAGGTGTCATGAGTATCACAGATGATATCAGAAACAGAATCCTGTGGTATTCCATAGCAGTGACTGAAATCTGAATGGAGACAGATCTAAATATAGATCAGCTTTTTCTTGTGTAAGAAACACTCTTTTGTTTGTACTGAGGTGTCTAGCAGCATGCCAGGAGCAGAATCCTGAATGATGGAGTCAAGAAAGACTTTTGAATGTTCACTTGGATCGCAGACTTTAAAGGAGGTCTCTTATTCAAGTGAAAGATTCTTGACACTGAAAAATACTCTGCAAATATTGCCAAGTCACCTAAATATGGAAAACATGGATACCATGTAGCCTGCAATTGTCTGTAACTGGAGCTAGACACTTTGAGAACACTCTTGGAGCAGTAGATAGTCCAAAGGGTAGGCAAACAACTGATAATGATCCAGACACACAAAATCTTAAGAAAAGTCTAAAGTCAGGATGGACAGGAATCTGATGATAGGCATCCCTTAAATCTAAGGTTATCAAAAAGCTCAATTGAGGAAGAATGGATAACTGGTTGTGAGGTGAAATCATCATAAACCTGGGTGCACTCACATACTGGTTTAGGAAAGAAATGTCTTAAACTGGTCTCCAGGCATTTTCTTTCTTTCTTTGGCACCAAACACATTATCGAGTAAAGACCACTTCTCAGCTGGAAAGGACAAACTGATTCTAGTACTCCCTGAGAAAGCCCTTGCTGTAGAGCAGGTTGGATTTTAGGGGTTTGATCTGGTGGATGTGAAATAATACCCTGGAAAGTAAATATTTCTTCCCACTGCCATCTGTAACCCTGCTGAATCAGTTTCAAAACCCTTTTGTCTGAAACAATCTTCTCCCAAAGAGGGAAATGGAGATTCTGACTTTCTGGAAGGGAGAAAGAAGATGAAAAAAAATAAAATAAAATAATGTATTCAGCTGATTGCTCATTGTAGCAATCAACTTATTACAGAAAGATCTACAGTCCCCCAACAGCTCTTCCATTAAGAGCAAAAAATAAGAAAAAAAGCAGTTTACTATAAGTAATAATCATCATATACAGACAGATCGATGCCTCAACCCCCAGCTCTTCTATTGAAGACCCAGAATAAAAAGCACTTTACATACAGGAGGTTCTGCAGTGAGATTCATACAACATGCTCTCCTCTGAGTCTGAATCAGAAATCTAAGGAAAATACTTGTATTCATCTCCAGATTCAGTATCAAGAATCTCTTCAGGAAAAGAGAAACACCATTTCTTTAACCAGATACCACCTAATAAAAAGGGTCAGTAGCCTATTTAAGACCCTAAGCCTTACTTAATAATCTGCTCCTGTATAGTGAAACTTGAGCAGGAGAAGTTACATCTTTAGTTTTCTGTTTCTTTTTGACAGGGATGGACATACAATCTTCTGGATTATCAACAGTGCATTCCCTACCATTTCTGCCAGCACTGACAATAGTATCTCTCCCCCTCCTGCCAGAGGAATATCTTATCCAGACACTTATTAGAACACCCCAGACATTTTGGTTTTAAATTTATCATCCTGGACTGTGTGGAGATGGATGAGCTTGAAGGGGATGTCAGTGGCATTTTGGAGAAAAAAGAATGTTGTTGTTTGTTTTGGCTTTTCCCAGTTAGGGATCACCACAGCAGAACTCCAGTCCGCTAATGAATGGCAGTAGATTTTTACATGCCAAGTTGCCAGCCCTGACACACAATCTTCAACAAAGGTACGCCCATTCACACATGTCTCCACATGGAAGACACTCTAGCTGAGAATCAAACAGGATAACATCTTACTGTGAGGCAACAACACTACCGCAGCACCACCACCACAGTTTTGGAGAAAAAAGAATAATGCTGGCAATTGAAATTAAATGCATTTAGAAAACCAGGACTTAATTATTATTGCTCTATTAAGAGTGTATTGAATTTATGTAAGCTGCCACACAATCTGTAAATGTTTTTAGGAATTTTTTTGAGGAAATATTTTTAGTACTAAAAATATACTAAATAATAATGAAACTTATGTATGGAATGTGTATTAATGTACATATTTTTAGTTACATTAACTTCAGTTCTGCTTTGACTAGATTAATTGCATCACACCAGAAATTTAAACGGTAAATTAAAAATACAGATTTTTTTTTCATGCTGCTATTTCCATGTAGTATTGATATAATTCCACCATCTACCATTCTGGTGGACATCATGCATACTCATGCACAAACCTGCACACTTTTATACATTACTAGTTTACTTTATCCACTGTTTTCTGTATTTTTTGTATAGTTTTTCTAATAGTTTTCATTGTATAAACATGATTTGGGGCTATAAACGTGAAAATTGTCATAGCATTTTTTTTTTCAAAGCACTGACATTTTTCTGAGTTGTTAATTACTTAGTTTATATGCACACTACTACACATGGCCAGATATTTACTATATGATATTATTAGACAGATGTATTTTTATATTTAGAGTGTTTATAGTGTTCTAGTTAGATTATCCTCAGGATTCAATAACCTTTATTTTCCGTGCAGGAACAGTGTAGCTGCTCCTGTATGGGATATGGCCACTGAGCGATCCAGTAAAGCAACGTTTTGATGTGCATGAGCCTGAATACAATGTTCTTGCATGGAAAGCAGTGCAGAATGTTAATTACCTCAATTGCTGGTGAAAACCATGCAAATGAGGTGAATTAGTGATTCAGCAAGCAAGCAGGGATCTGTGCAAGAACAGTGTTAGTTGCAGAAATGTATTTGGTTACTAACAGAATACATTTCTGCAAATAACAAAATGGAGGCATGACAGCTCCCAAAAAAGCATGTATTATAGTCTTTAGGCATGCCAATGGCCAAATATATGACCAGGGAACGTGATTGTCAAGGGGAAAGGCTCTGTATTAGTGCAGTAACTATAGACTAAGGCAGTGGAGTATTCAAATGAGAGGAAATTTACTGAATCACAAAAATTTTCTAAGTGCCAAACTACACCTAACCATGTAGGTACTATAGCATGATCGTGTAAATAGGAGGAGCAACAGACATGAAAAGGGGGGGTGTCAGGCATGTTGTAAGCTCACTGGAGCCCTATGGCGCAGAGATAAGCTTAGCTAAGCACAGCTAAGCAAGGGTGTGTGTCTGAGGCTGTATTGACTTATTCCATGAAATGAGAAGCATGTTCGCATCCAGTGGACGGCCATTTCTTCATGTTTACATTAGCTAAATGGGTTTGGGCAATGCACACCCGGTCTAAAACAAAGAAAACCCAGAAATAGCAGGACTGTTTACATTTGGGCACTGGATTTGTGTGGCGTGCCTTGCGGCTTAAAAGGGGAGGAAATGGAAAGGGGGAAAAAAGAAAAAAAAAGGAAAATAGCAGAATAAAAGCAATCGAGTACAAATTATATAGCTGGCAGGTGGAATGCATCATAGTCATCCAATCATACAGGCAGCATCTGCAGTGCAAAAGTATAAACTATAGAAACACCTTACAGTCTATTTTTACCCACAAACTCTGCACCATTGGTGTACATGTGTGGGGGAATTTTAACTGGAAAAATGTTAGGGGCTGCCATTGCTTTGATCCATCAGTATGTGCTAGAGGCTGAGGGTGGAGAGGAGGATAATGCTGACAGCTGCCACAGACCAAGGAGGAGGAAATGAGTGTTCAGACCCAGGGTAACTTACCAGGGGCTACATGATCTGGAGATAGTAGAGTGCTACAGGGTAGACAGAGACATACTTCAGTAAATCACTGAACTGTGCTGGCCTCAACTCAGATCTAGAGCCAACAGAGGGGAACCCATCCTAGTGGATGCCAAGGTATGTGTAGCCTCAATAATTCTATCTACAGGTGCTTTCCAAAGACCTACCGGGGACATCATGGAGGTTTCACAGGCATCTGCATCCATGGTACTCCACCAGTTTCTGGATGCCATGCTACCACATGCTGGTGAGCACATTTACTTCAACACCCATGAGGATAGGACCAGCAATATGTATCTCTTCCACCATGTAGCAGAATACCAAGAGATACTGAGTGTCATAGACTGCATGCACATCCACATCAAAGCACCACCCAGTTAACAGGGTAGGGTATACATAAACTGCAAGGGCTTCCCCTCAAACAAATGCCAGGTTGTGTGAAATGGCCAGGGCATTATCATGAATCCACTTCCGCCCCATAGCCATCCTCTCACCCGTCTCCAAAATTCTTGAGAAATACATTCACCTGCAGCTCATGCCATTCCTTACCAAACACCAGATGCTCTCTCCTACCCAACACGGCTTCTGCCCCAGACATAATACCAACACAGCCCTTCTCTCCATTTTACACTCTGTCAATTCAGCTCGAGACTCAGGCAACTTAGTTTCATCTGTTCTATTAGACTTATCTAAAGCTTTCGATGCCATCTCCCACTCTCATCTACTAAATCATCTATCTAACTTCAACATCTCCCCAAAAACTCTATCCTGGTTTTCCAGCTACCTTCACACAGGTCCCAAGCCATGAAATGGGGCCAAGCCTCCTCCAGCTTCCTTCCCACCCCTACAGGAGTTCCCCAAGGGCCCATACTTGGCCCTCTGCTATTTAACATCTTCATTAACGATTTCCATAAAGCCATTCCCAATACCAGAATTGTCCAATACGCAGACGAGTCAACTTTGATCTGCTATGCCTCCAACCTTACAGATCTCAAGTCTCTAACTCAAACCACCTTCTCAACCACTGAAAAATGGATGCACCAAAACCACCTCTCACTTAACGCTAACAAAACTAAGATTCTTCTATTTACTCACTCCAAATCCACCCCCACCCCCACATAAAAAAACTCATTTAAAATTACTAGCCTAAACAACTCCATCATTGACATCATTCCCTCTGCCAAACTCCTAGGGGTCACCATCGATGAACACTTAAAATTCAATACCCACATACATCTTAACATCCAGAAAACCCACATAAAACACAGCCTATTGTACAGAAACAATCAATTCTTCTCCCCCTCTACTAGACAGACCTTGGCCACTACATATCTCCTCCCATCCCTTCTATATGGGGCTCCTCTGCTTACGAATCTATCTTCCACCCTAACCTCTAAACTGGAAGTATGCTACAATAAAATCTCCAAATTCGCCACCAAGGCAAATTCCCGCTCTCATCACTGCACCTCCTTACAAACTTTAAATTGGCTTGAACTCCCTAATCAGCTAGACTGCCTCCAAACTGTCTCTGCCCACAAACTAATATTCCAACCTACAAGCTGCCCCTCACTATCCAATATTCTTCAACCATATATCCCCCCAGACCACTTAGATCTTCTTACCAAAACATTATTTCCATCCACAAACCCAAGCGCCCAGCTGGTCAACTTCTACTATCCTTTTCCCTAGCAAAAAAATGGAAAGCCCTGCCCTCCACTCTGAGGACATGCGACAACCTACACTCCTTCAAAACACAACTCCATTGCTACCTACTAACTCAAAGAAAATGTAACTGCACTCTTCATTCCTTTCCTCCCAAGCTCTCATCTTCCTTCTCTCCCGGCTAAACTTCATACCTTAGTAATTTCCCCCTTCATCCTTCATTGTTAATGCAACAAATATATTTACTCCTGACCTTATACTTAATGCCACTCATCCTCCAGGAAAATACTCATTTTTACATCCTAGTTACTTAACTATGAATGACCTCAATATTGAATTCTTTTACCAGATGTCTGCGGAATTTCCACCTATATTTGACTGTAAAAAAACATTTTTTTCTTTGTATTTTAAGCTTTTGTATTTTTTGTATTTTTTATTTGTATTTTTATTGGGATGTAACATTGTACTGTGGCGCTTTTCTACCAGGGCCTCCACTGAAAACGGGCTCTCAGGCCCAGTGGACCTCCCCGGTCACCAACTGTAATAAATAAATAAATGTGTGTGCTGGCAACCCTAGAAGCTATCACAACTCCCACATCTGGCATTTGTCATAGCTGTTCCAGTCATTTGCCAGTGCGGGCATCCCGTATGGCCATCTGATGGGGGATGCTGGCTATGCACTGGAGACGTGGATGATAACACCCATCAGAAATGCACACACACCCAAACAAGAACACCATAATGAGACACACGCATAAACCAGGATCATAATATAGCATGTGTTTGGGATGCTCAAGTCACAGTTCCGCTGCCTTGACATATCTCGTGGAGTCTTGCAGTACTCTACAGCCATATGTGCACACACGTTCATAGTATGTGCCATGCTACACAATATGATCCTGCAGAAACAGCTGCAGCAGGTACAGCATGGGGAAGGACCACACAGCCCACCACCATTGCCAAGGTCCCCACAGGCACAGAGGGATTCAGAGGAGGGGGCCCCTGAGCCTGCTTCTTGTACACAGACCAAGATGTGCCCAGTAGACTCAGGCATTGGCAAAGAGGCAAAGCATAGCACACACACTGACACTGTAGGGACCCCAAGGAATGACACCTCTCTCTGACTTGCACACACAGTAAAATGGATGACACACACATCACATTACCTGTAACTTACCATGCATAGGCAGTGTACTGTGTGCATCTAACATAGGTGGCCCTCAAGCACCATCCTCACAACTGCCGCAAATACAAGGTAAGTCAGTCTTCTTAACAATAAATGACTGGATTAGTATGTTTTGCTAGCATATCTATGGTAATACTACATGCATGCAAGGGAATAGGGTGGCCTACTGGGATATCAGCCAGCAACTGACAGCTATGTTGGACACCAGGAAATTTCTGGCCAAAACTGGCCTCCACACACTATGCAGTACTACCCAAGGTGTCAAATCCCACTGCATTATGTGTGGGGACAACTAACTGGGGGATCATAGGTCATAGGCATGGATGTCAGAGTGGGGGTCCCATACCCCACCCCTCAGATCCACACAGCAAGTCAGCTGTAGAAAACCACAGATAAATGTCTGGTAAAGGCACACAACTGGCAGCAATGTTGAATTATCCCCCTACAGACTCACACAGTGATAGCACAGCAGGACCCACTGCTGCAGTAAGACTATGAAGGGTAAGAAGTCTGAAACTCAAATGTATGCCATTGCAATCTGACCTGTGCTCTTTACTGATATGCCTCTAGTCCCCAAGACAGGGCACAATAGTATGGTAAATGAAACCAAAATGTAAAGCAAATATTAGCACAGTCTGTGCAAATGTGTACAGCTGTCAGGTGTGCCCTCCCCATATACTCACAGAAATGCAGTACCTCCCTGGACTACATGAAAAGAGACATGGAGGAGCTCTCAGATCATGTGGCCCAGGCAGGTATGATCCTAGCCCTGAGTAGCATCCTGCCTTCGCCCAGAAGGATACCACAGTATAAGGGCAAAATGACTGATTTCAACAATTGGCTAAGCTTCTGGTGTCATTCAAAGGGGGTCCAGTATCTGTCTGCCTGGGATGGCATGATCAACAGACCATGATGCTTTGTGAGATATGGTCTGCACCTGTTGTCCATGGGATTCAGGTTACTGGCTAAGGCTCTTTCCACCCCTATAGTGCCTTTTGTAGGCAAAGTTCAAAGGGCAAAACCATCACTGTAACAGGTATAAGCATGCAAAATCTGAAGGTAATGCTATACAATGCTAGAAGTCTAAACCTCAAAATGCACTCTCTCAAGGCAGTCCTAAACATGGAGAACATCGTTATTTGTGCTGTAACTGAGACCTGGTTCAAGGCTCCAGAGAGCACTCCTGCAATACCAGGTTACAACTCTTACCACACTTTTCGGCCACCAAACCAGGACCGAAACAGTAAAGATGGAGGAGTGTCCATATTCACCACGGATATTCACAAAACCAGGCTAGTTGCCCAGCACAATGTAGCTGAAATTCTCCAGGTGCAACTAACACTAGGTAAGACTGCAATCTGAACTGTAGTTTGCTAGAGATCCCCCACCATGCCCCAAGATTCTCACTACACATTTCTAAACATACTGGAAAATATTAAAATACAGCCAAACACCTTAATACTAGGTGATTTCAACTACCCTGCCAATAACTGGGAAAACTACTTGTGTACCAACACCTTTGTCCAACGGTTCTTGGAATTCATAAATTCCAATGGCCTGGATCAGCTAATCATTAGTCCCACCAGGGGCTCCAATATCCTAGACCTGGTCATTACCAACATGGGAAATCGATGCTCCACACCTATGGACCCCCCTCGTTGGTCAGGTCTGACCATAAGCTAATCACCATTGACATCCACATCTCACCCCCACCCCCCAGTAAGGATACCTCCATAAAAAACTTCTCCAAAGCCAACTTCATGCTACTCAAGTCAGAACTGACAAACTTCATGATACCCATGCAAACAGGAACTGAAAGTCTGACTGCTGAATCCTACACTAAGGCACTGTATGGGCACATCCACTTGTGCATGAATTGTGCCGTCCCCAATAGAACCAAGATGCTCTCCTCCGAAAAAAGGAAGCCAGTCTGATGGTCCCTTGCCATAAACAAACTTTACAATAAAAGGAAAAAACTGCTGCAGAAAAAAGGAAAATCCCAGGATGTAAAAAACTCCCTTACCAGCCTCAGTAAGAAGCTGAGATCCCTCATAAAATCCTCCAAAGCTAGTTATGAAAATAAATTTGCCAAAGATTCCAAAGATAACCACAAGGCATTCTATACCTATGTCAAGAATCTAAATGGCAATGCTCAGATCTGCTCTGTGCTACAACAGAATGGCATTAAATATACTGCAATATCCTGGCAGATCGATTCAGTGCAAACTTCACCCCCTCTCACCCCTAAAGGGCCCATTTTAATACCGAAAGATTGCCAAATTCCGGTAATAATGGTCACATGGGAAAAAAATGCACTCTCCAAAGCTAAGAATACAGCATCCATGGGACCAGACAACATCCCAGGCTGTGTACTACATGAACTGCAAAATGAACTGGCACCTGACCTAAGTGCCATGTTTAATCATAGCCTCACCTCAGACTTCATGCTCACTGAGTGGTGCACAGCTACAGTTATCCCACTCCACAAGGGAGGATCCACCATGGATCCCGGGAACTAATGCTCCATCAGTCTGAGGAGCCCAATCTGCTAGACCATGAAACGTATTATCATGGAACTTATAAACAAAGACATTGGCAACATTCAAACACTGGACCCAATGCAGTTTGGGTTTGTGAAGGGCCGATCTTGTCTCCTGAACCTGATTGACTTCTTCAAATCAGTATCCAGAGCTGTGGGCAAGAGTAAGGTGGTCCACACAGCCTATCTGGACCTTGCCAAGGCCTTCAACACCATCAACCACTCTGAAATCATAGATAAACTTACTAAGCTGGGCATTAATCCCTAAGTCACTCGATGGGTTGCCAACTGGCTTACTGACAGAACCCACACTGTAAAAGTAGCCTACTCCAAATCCAGCTCCAGACAAGTGACAAGTGGAGTACCCCAGGGTTCTGTCCTGAGACCGCTCCTGTTTGGCGTCTACTTCTCTGAAGTACAGGCCAACACTAAGGGATTCTGGCTAACAAAGTTTGCAGATGACTGCAAACTGGGAGCCATTATTGAATCCCCGAATGATGTGGATGTTCTACAAAAGGGCCTTACAGAAACAGATGCTTGGTGCCAGAGCCATGGGCTCAAGCTCAATGCCAGGAAATGTATATTTATCCCCTTTGGGAAAAACATGTACCAATGAATTACCACATAGGTGGCAGTACACTAATCACCAAAAGTGTGATAAGAGACTTAGGGACACAGGTGGCCAGTGGTCTCACCTTCGATAACCACATCATCACAACAGTCAGGAAATCTTTCTATGTGGCACATCTCCTTACTAAGGGCTTTTCATCCAGAAAAAAGAAGGTCATTGTCCCACTGTACTCATCCATCGTTAGACCCATTATAGAATACAATGCCTTGTTTAGTATGTACCTCTCAAGACATCTGCAACAACTGGAAAGGCTGCTAAAATACCTCACTAAAAGAATCACAGGCCTAAAGCAAATGCCGTATGCTGACCATCTAAAAAAACTCCACCTACACTCTGTCGCATATCGTCTACTCAGAGGTGATCTCTGGTTAACATACAAGGCCATGTCATACCCACAGCTGTTGGACATGCTACACTTAAAGAAATCCCAATCCCTCAGAGACACACACTCCAGGGATCGAAACCTTGTCATCACAATGAAAAAAACATGCTGGAGGGATAGGTTCCTGACACAGAGACTCCCCAGACTCAGGAATAGACTGCCCATACATGTCAAGCAGAGTGCCTCTTTGACCCTCTTCAAAAGGAACCTTGATGA
>NC_056744.1:1338076951-1338126951 GCF_019279795.1 Protopterus annectens | reverse complement strand
TGACAGAGTGTCCAGTTCACTGCCTCCGGCCACAGACACATGAACTGGTCCTGCCAGGGGTCTCACTGGCAACATGAGCCCAAGGCCAGATGCAGTACAGCTTCCTGATGGTGACTGCTGTCTGCTGGATCCATGTTCCTGATGGGACTGGCCAGGACCATGTGCCCATGGCCTGGTCTATTGTGTTGTAGACAGCAACCCTCCTTTGGTAGTGCTGGTGTCACTGCCACTACAGGAATGTGAAGGTGCATGGCCTCATAGACTCTCAGCTGATGTTGGTGCTGACCTATGTCCATGCCACGGTTGAGGATTGCCAAGGTCTCACCCACCATCTATTCATGACCTCAGTATTTTGGCATGTGGCTTCAATAAGATCATGTATGTCACCACATAAACCAGGAAAAGTTTCATCCACCACCCTGAGTATATGTCTGGTGTTGTGTTCATTATGTGCCTGTGCATCCATGACAGCCCAAAACATGCATCTGGTGACACCTGCTGTGGCACTTGCAACAGCGGCTCGATGAGCAGCAGTCCTCCTCCGAGCAACCCTGTCTATCTGTCTGTGTGGGACCTTGCCTGCACTCTTGCCATGGACAGTGTCTACACTTACACCTGCCATAGTCACCACACTAGCCTGTTCCATGCCACCACTTGCTAACTGTCCATCATCTATGGTTGCTGGGGATGAGGCATGTGTGGGTATTGTGACTGTATGCGGGGAAATATTATGGATGAATGTGTGATTCCAACCGATGGCACAGATTCAGCCCCTGAAAACACCACCTGTGCCTGAATATGACCATCATATCAGAGTCTGCAGAGACACCAGCATCAGATACTGAGTGGGAGGGACTGTGACCACTATGACCACCTGTGGGAAAAAGACATATATAAATTAATACTTGTTCTATACCTTTTGCTGCTACACATGCACACACATGCATGCACATACACGCACACACACATACAGGTGAGGTGGCATTCAGGCATTACACAGACCTCACAATAGCCAATTGGTGACATTCACAACACAGTCAGATCACTACATACACACCCTGGACAGGCCCTCAGCATCATGTAGTGCAGCCCTTTCCACTTCCTGTTACAACTTATATGCACATCTGTGATATGTGAGCAGTGTTAGTAGGTGATGGGCCTTCAAATAGCACACACTGTCCCCATGTACACATAATTGCTGTTCACCTGTATAGCACAGTGGAAACTCCTACAGAAAATACCTCTCAACTGTGCAGAGTGTTGTTGAATGTCTACATGTGTGGCTCATATTTCTGCTCTGTTTGTCATAAATCCTGTATTTGTCTGACACATTACTAGGATGATATGAGGACTGGTGTAACTATTTAATAAGATATTTTGAGTCTCACACTTCAAAACCTGCAGTACATATATGTTACAACAAAACCAGTTATACTAACAACCTTCTACGCTTACAGTGGACATTATAAGTGTAGACACCCCTATTAACATGCCAGGTTTGTCTGATATATAACCTGAGACCACAGAAGTCATGCAATAACATTTCCCAGCTGTAATGTGACCTATAGCCTGTGCAATTCAATTGAAAAACAAACACATCAGTTAGAGGTAATGCAGAAGTTGAAATACATACAATAGGCTGGTTGCATGACTGTGCACACCCTTAAACTAATACTTTGTTAAAGCATCTTTTGATTTCATAACTAGTCAGTCCTCTTGGGAAGGTGTGTATCAGCATGGCATATCTCGACTTAGCAATATTTGTACACTCTCCCTTGCAGAAGCCCTCCAACTCTGTCAGATTGTGAGGGCATAATTTCTGCACATGCCTCTTCAGGGCACCCAACAGATTCTATATTGGATATATGTGTGGACTGTAGCTGGACCCTTCCAAAATGTTGATTGTTTCTGGTGAAGACATTCTTTATGGATTTTAATGCATGGTATGGGTCAGTATTGTGTGGAAAGGTGTAAGTCCTCTCCATCCACAGCTTTCTAGGAGACACATGATGATTTTGGGCCAGAAGGGACTGGTATTTTGAACTCTTCCTAATCCCCTCCACCTTGGCTTCATGCCCACTTTCAACTAATGAATAGCAACCCCAAAGCAGGACACTGCCATCACAAGGCTTCAACATGGGGATGGTGTTCTTTTGGTGATGCACAGTGTTGTTCTTGTGCCAAATAAACCTTTTGGTATTCTGGCCAAAAAGTGCAACCTTGGTCTCATTACACTATAACACATTTCTCCACATGCTATTTGGGGACCTGATGTATTTTTCTTTAGAAATCCGCCAGATCTGGATGTTGTTATGTGTGTGAGAAGGCTTCCATCTTCCAAACCTACCCCATAGGGCAGACATGTGGATAATACAGGAGATTGTTGTCACATGTAGTACACAACTGGCACTTGCCAGTGATTCCTGCAACTCCAGTAGTGTTGCTATAGGTCTCCTGGCAGCCTCCCTGACCAATTTTGGTCTTGTCTTTTCCACACATTTGGAG
Organism: Protopterus annectens; assembly: GCF_019279795.1. Classification (NCBI taxonomy): domain Eukaryota; kingdom Metazoa; phylum Chordata; order Ceratodontiformes; family Protopteridae; genus Protopterus; species Protopterus annectens. The sequence continues at coordinate 1,338,124,446 of NC_056744.1, read as the reverse complement.
GGATGTCCAGTTTTTTGCAATGTCCCTGTTGCCCCATATTACCACTACCATGTGATGACTGTCTTCACTGTGTTCCATGGCATATGCAATGCTGTGGAAATGTGTTTAGCCTTCTCTGGGATGATAACTTTCACAAATGAGATCCCTTTGCTGCTTTGTAAGCTGTATGCAATCTATGGCTGTTCCTGTAGCAGGCAACTGAGTAAATTTAGCATGATCCTGTTAGGACAGCTGACCGTTATTTGCTGTTAATCAAATAGTCTCTGTAATTGATGGCAGGTGTGTACCCAAGAAGATGTAATGCTGTAATAATATCGAAAGCTGATTCAAAACTGTATTAGCTTCAGCCTGTGCACACGTATGCATCTAGCTGTGTCATAATTGTTCCCCTACCAGATGTGTTGGTTTTACAATTAGACTGTACAGGTTATAAGTCACATGAAAGGTTAGAAGGGTTTGGAAATGTGTTATTGCACTCTCATTTTTGTATTTCACAAATACCTGGAATTCTGACAGGTGTGTGTACACCATTTATATGGACTGTATAACACTAATTTATGAACTATGCCCCTAGTATTGGGCCTTCATCCCCTGTTTTGTCAGTCTTTGTCCAGATTTCTGGCAATTACAGGTTGTGAGGTATGCTACAGATATGTGGCATCTTCTGCAAATAGGCCCCTGTGATGACCACTGTGGTGCAATGCAGTTAACCCCACCACAAGTGAACATGCAGATATTGCAAAATAGCTGAGAGTAACCATTGTGTGCATGGTCACATGCATGACCTTAACATTCCTGTGGTACTGATGAGCCACAACAGGAAAATCCCATACTCACCGGCTTCAGGCTGCTGTCACAAATGCAGACCAGAGGGACCTATGTAGTTGAGGGGAAGAGGTATTTTTAGCAGACTCACATTTGACATTGGTACAAGATGAATGCTATGTGTCTACACAGGTACAGTGCAAGCTATGATAGTACACAATTTGCTGTCCCTCACCATAGATGTTCATATGTTCATAGGTTCATACTAGGCTATCTGCCCTAGGGCATTTATAAGCCTAGCCAGAGTGTCTTTGGCTTTCACCACCCATTTTAAATTAATTTTGCTATGCCCTTTTTCGAGGCTAGTATACTGTGCCTCTGTCTAACAGTGACACAGAAGTGATACCCAGGGTAAACCTACGATCTCCCATCCACTCATCAAGATTCCTCTTGAAGAGAGTCAATGAGGGACTCTACCTAACCTGGACTGGGATTTTATTCCAGAGTGAAGGGAGCCTCTGGGTTATGAATCTGTCCCTCCAGCATGTCCTATTTATTTCAGTGCGGAGGTTCAATTCTCTCGAGTGCGTAGCTCGATGGGATTTGGATTTTCTGAGGTGCAGCATGTCCATTAATTCCGGGTTGGACATGGCTTTATACGTCAGGCACAGATCACCTCTGAGCAGGCGGTATGCCACTGAGTAGAGCTGGAGTTTCTTTAACCGGGCAGCATATGGCATCTGTTTGAGCCCTTTGATCCTCTTGGTGAGGTACTTTTGGGATCTTTCCAGTTGCTGCAGGTGTCTGGTAAGGTACATCCCAAAAGGGGCATTGTACTCAATTATGGGCCTGATGAGGGATGAGTAAAGAGGCGCGATGACCTCCCCTGCTCTAGATGTGAATCCCTTCATGATTAGGTGGGCTATATAAAATGTTTTTCCTAACCACTTTGGCCACGTGGTTGTCAAATGAGAGATTGCTATCAACTTGGGTCCCCAGGTCCCTAATTACTTCTTCTGTACTTAATGGATTACCACCTTTGTGGTAATTCGTGGGCACTTTGTTTTTGCCAAAGGGGATGACTATACACTTTTTGGTGTTTAGCTTGAGGCCATGGCTCTGGCAACAGTTGTCTGTTTCTATGAGGCCCTTTTGGAGGATGCTTGTGTCGGCTGGAGAGTCAATTATGGCGCCCAGTTTGCAGTCATCTGTGAACTTGGTCAGACACAGTCCTTCCGTGTTGGCCTGTACCTCCAAGAAATATATACCGAACAAGAGAGGTCCCAGGACTGAGCCTTGTGGGATGCCACTTGTAACTGGTTTGGAGTCTGAAATGGCTCCAGCAATTCTAACCATGTGGTTGTTATCCTTTAGCCAGTTTGCAACCCATCTAGTGACATAAGGGTTTATATTTAAGCTGGTGAGCTTATCTATAATGCCCGAGTGGGGTATTGTATTGAAGGCTTTTGCGAGGTCCAGGTAGGCTGTGTGGACCACATTCCCCTCGTCAATGGCCTTGGTTACTGTTTCAAAGAAATCGACCAGGTTTAAGAGGCAGGATCTGCCCTTTACAAAGCCGAACTGGGTAGGATCCAGTGTCTGTAGGTCCCCAATATCTTTATTTATGAGGTCCATGATGATCCTTTCCATAGCTTTGCAGACCAAGCTAGTCAGGCTTATGGGGCGATAGTTTCCAGGATCCGTTGAGGCACCACCTTTATGGAGAGGGACCACCGTTGCTGTACACCACTCTTTGAGTACATATCCTGTAGTAAGGCTGAGATTGAACATTAGATTTATGTTTGACTTTAGCTCTTCTTGGAGTTCATGTAGGACGCAGCCCGGGACACCGTCTGGTCCCATTGATGCTGTGTTTTTTGCTTTGGAGAGGGTGGCTCTTACCTGAGCATCTGAGATGTCAGGGGGACAGCACTCTGCTAGGATAGATATTTTCCCTTTTGGTGGGGAGGGGGGGGGAGTTTGCGCTGAACCTGTCAGCTAGGATGTTGGCAATGTCTGTGGGTTCGGTGTATTTTTTGTCATTTTGGACAAATTCTGAGCATATCTGGGAATTCCCACCCAGGTTCCTAACATAACTAAAGAAAGCCTTGTGATTATCCTTAGTGTCCTGTGCAATTTTTCTCTCGAGGCTGGCCTTAGAAGATTTTATGAGTGCCCGTAGTTTTTTGCTAATACTGATCAGAGATGCCTTCCCTTTTTGGGATTTTGCTCTATCATGTAGTAGCTTCCTCCTTCTATTGTATAGTTTGTTTATGGCTGGGGTCCACCAGACAGGACGTCTGCCTTTGGAGGATTGGGTCTTGGTTTTATTTGGGATTGCATGATCCATGCATTCCTGAAGGTGTTCACAGAATGCGTTTCTAAAGGATTCTGTGGTCTGGGCCGTATTTTCCACAGGCCCGGGGGCTTTGAAGGATTCCACCTCGGTTTTGAGGAGTGTGAAATTTGCTTTAGAGAAGTTTTTCACTGTGTTTTTCTGGGCAAGGGGTGGGATCGGGATGTGAATATCCAGTGAGATTAGTTTATAGTCTGATCTTACCAGTGAGGGATACACTTCTGGTCTGGAGCATAGAGTCCCCATGTTGGTGAGGATCAGGTCCAGTATGTTTTCCCATCTTGTGGGAGTGGTAACAAGTTGTTCCATAGCATTTGAGCTTATAAATTCTAGGAACCTTTAGGCTAGGGTGTTGGAGCTAGAGTAATGCTCCCAGTCTATGTTTGGGTAGTTGAAGTCGCCCAATATAATGGTGTTTGGAGAGACTTTCATATTTTCCAGTGTTCTCAGGAAGGCCGAGTGGGGTTCCTGGGTTTGGGAGGGTGGTCTGTAGCAGGCTATAAACTGGAAGGCAGTTTTACCCACTGTTAGTTGCACATGGATAGTCTCTGATGCTTTGTGCTGTGCCACCAACCTGGAGGTATGGGTATCTTTGACGAATATTGATACTCCCCCTCCTTTTGTGGTTCGGTCCAAGTTTTGGGGCTGAAAAGCATGTTATGAGGTATAACCTGGTAGTGCTGGGGTGCTCTCGGGAGCCTTGAACCAGGTTTCTGTTACTGCTCAGATATCGATGTTCTCCATGCTAAGGAGAGTTTCGAGTGCATGCATCTTGAGGTTTAGACTTCTGGCATTGAGTAGCATTACTCTTAGTTTCTTATCCCTTTTGATACCTATGGAGGTGGGTTTGTCTTTTGAGCCTTGCCTAAAAAAGGCACTATGGGGGCAGCAAGAGCCTTTGCCAATATCCGAAAGCCCAGGGGTGACAGGTGCAAGCCATCCCTAGCGAAGTATCGTGGCTTCTCGAGCATGTCATTCCAGGCTGACAGGCATTGGATCCCCTTTGAATGACACCAATACTTAAGCCAATTGTTGAAATTGATCATCTTGTCTTCATATTGTGGCATAATGTTTGGTGAGGGTAAGATGCTACTCAAGGTCAGGGTCATACCGGCCTGGGCTACATGCTCAGAGAGCTCCTCTATGTCTCTTTTCATGTAGTCCAGGGAGGTATGTCTCAGGTCATTCACACCAGCATGGACAATGACTGAGTCATATTTGTACTTGCCTTGGAGTGACCTGAGTGCTTTTGTTATGTGGCGGATCCTAGCGCCCGACAGGCAGCTCACCGTGACCTTCTCCTTGTTCAGCCTGGTTAGCCAGACGTCAGTGAGCCTGACGATAGAGTCACCTATTACAAGTGTATCAGGTGTGTTGTTTAGCCTTAAGAGCTGTAACTGTTCAGCACACTAGCATTGTGAGCTATGTGTTGCACGTGTTTTGTTTTGGGGTAGCGGTTGCTTGGATATCTGCTTTGGAGGTCTCTACTGCTTAGGCAGATTTTTATTTAGAGCCTCCGAGTATGTTTTTGTGTGTTTATGTGTTTGGTTTGCTGTCGTGGTAGGTCTATGTGAGACTGGAATTGTAGTGAGTGTGGTTTCCTTCTCCTCCTGACTGGTTACGCCAGTACTGAGTTGAGAGAGCTTAGCCTCCAGTTTGGCTATATGGTTGCATCTCTCACGTGTTGGAATTTGTTGGGAGGAGGAGAGGGTTGTCTGTGTACATGAGGCAGTTGTAACATTGCCTCAAGATTCCCAGATTCACCAGCTGGACCGGAGAGGAGATTGACAACTGACCTTTGGACATGCTAGAATAGTATTGGGAATTCCTTTATAATTGAAAAGGGGCAATGGGGAACAAGGTACTCAAGGGGAGTTTGTGAGGGTGTAGTGCTTTTAATTTTTTAGTGCTGACTTAGTGAGCAAGTGCCAGGTAACTTAAATGCAATGTGATACAGGTAACTTAAATGCAAAAATGACAAACAGTAACTTTCTTCCAAGTGAAACAAGGAAATAAGTACAGTAAGCAATGCAGATATCACTAAGGATCCACAGAAGCGCTGAAAATCCATGTTTTAGGTGGAATTAGCATTTCAGGGAAATAACAAGCAAACAAACAACAAGCATACAAACAAAGCTAGATTCAGCAGACCTGGATCTAGTCTATGCTACAGCAAGCAAGGTGTACCAATTTCAGTAAGAAACACTAATCTGCTGAATATAAGCTCCTGTACTGTCTAACCGAGAGCCTACTCCAACGAACTTAACCTGAAATTGTAAGGCCTTCTGTTCCCTGAGTCCTCCCTCCACAAGATTCCAAGAAAGTATGTGTACTGTTGTAGCTCTGCACTATTGATTAGTTGGTACTACTAGGTCGCAGTACGCTTCCCTGCCAGACTAGCCAGCAGCCACTACCTCCTACTGCACTCACTATTTGTTCCCATTTCCTTCCGTATCTCCCCTTCTACAGACCTCTACCACCTTTCCTCTGCTCTCCCCCTCTCTGCTGCCCAGAACTCTCAGCCTTCCCTTCCTTTACTCAGCCCTCCTCTACTCCCTGTCTGAAGTCTCTTCCTCTCCCTCTGTCCTTCTCCTTAGCATTTTACCCTCTAACCCAATTTCTCTGCTCATCTCAGTACCCTCCCTCTTCTCCTTCACCTACATTTCTTACCTTCACAACTCTGATAAACTTGTTAAGCTTACCTTCTAAATACTCTCTTGTAACTGATTGTCTTCTGCTTTTCTCACCTCCTCTGGCTCCTCCCGCTCAATTCCCAGCTTGTATCTACTCTCTCTATCCATTCTCCTTCCCCATTGTCCCCTCTCTTCCCCTTTCCCCACCCACTTCCTCCCTTACTCTTTTTAACTCCCGCTCACTAACAGCCGCCATCTTTATTACCCTTCTCTTCCCTTCAGCTGCTGTGCTTCCCTGGCTCCAGCGTCAGCTCCTAAGTAGTAAGTCTATGGTATTTCTTTTGCTCAACCTGAACTTCAGGAATATTGATTGTACTTTTTCTGTTGTATAAGTGTGTCTTTTGTACTTGCTCACTCACTTTGCAGTCGCCACATACTGTGAGCGTTGCACGTCAGCTGGCGTCTATTTTGGCAAAAGCCTTATTGTTTGCAGACATTTCCCATCTACCTAGCATTAAATTTCAGGTTTCTACCTGTTCAACAGCCGTAACTGTTTGTGCAGACCTAATCAGGGCTAGTCGCCAGTTAGCTTTTTATCCTGCAAGCGTAATTTGAAATAAGACTGTTCATTTCATTTACAATTCCTGCTAAGTGCATACGAATTGTTATACTTGTATTTCTCCCTTTGCAGCCTGCTTAATGGCTTATGCTTAACAGAAATGCAGGACTCTTCCTTGTAATGGCTGCTTAATGGCTTATGCTTAACAGAAATGCAGGACTGTTCCTTGTAATTTCTTCCGCTGTGTATATGTGTTTCGATTTTGCCTGCTTATTACTCTCGCCTTTTAGTGAGCGCGCTGCGCCCTAAACTGGCGTCCTATCAGCTGGAAATGCAGGACTGTTCCTTGTAATTTCTTCCACTGTGTTGATGGGATTTGATTTTGCCCGCTTATTACTCTCACCTTTAGTGAGCGTGCTGCGCGCTAAACTGGCGTCCTATCAGCTGGAAACCTGTTTGGTTGCGGGCGTTCAGTGTAGCGACGCTTTCACATTACATTTACTTGTTTTCCACCTGCATACCTGCGGCTACAAGCCACAAGATATAGTGAGATTATAGCATTGCGCACCAAACTGGCATCCTATCAGCTGGAAACCTGCTTGGTTGTGGGTGTTCAGTGTAGCGACGCTTTCTCATTACATTTATTTGTTCTCTACCTGCATACCTGCTGCTACAAGCCACAAGATATAGTGAAATTATCTGGTGTAGTCTGGTGTAGGGATTTGCTCTTACAAATTTTTTAACCCTGTGCTAGCTCCTGGCTGTGTTTTAGTGTTGAGCATGCTTCATTTTATCAGCTTAACTCTGTGCTAGACTCAGTATTCCCTACTTAATGTGACTCTGAATACAAGCTGTGTAAATAGTCGCTAAACAGTATCTGCATTAATTTATGTAAAATAACTTCATGACTGCCTCACATAATCTCTAATCAATGTAGACACTGAATACAAGCTGTTTAGTCACTAAACTGTATTTGCATTAAGTTGTGTAAAATAAATTTTTGTCTGCCTCACAGTATTCTCTAATCAACGTACAAGCTGTGTAGATAGTCGCTAAACTATAACTGCATTAATTGGGGAAAAATTATTTCATGACTGCCTCATAGTATCTCTAATCAATGTAGAAACTAAACACAAGCTGTATAGATAGTCGCTAAACTATAGCTACTTTATTTGATGTAATATAATGTCATGACTGCTTGACTGTGTTTACCTTTTGTCTCTTGGTTATCTTAGCTTATCGCACTTTGCATTTAATTTGAATACAATAACCTTCTGAATGCCTGACACCGTCTCTTAACATTACTTGTGCCATTCTAATGCTTAAACCACTCTTCTTTCCCTGTTTTTTTCTTTTTTACAGCTTGGTCCCCTGCCCACCCCTGCCCTAATCTGCTGAATATAAGCTCCTGTACTGTCTAACCGAGAGCCTACTCCAACGAACTTAACCTGAAATTGTAATGCCTTCTGTTCCCTGAGTCCTCCCTCCAATAGATTCCAAGAAAGTATGTGTACTGTTGTAGCTCTGCACTATTGATTAGTTGGTACTACTAGGTCGCAGTACGCTTCCCTGCCAGACTAGCCAGCAGCCACTACCTCCTACTGCACTCACTATTTGTTCCCCTTTCCTTCTTTATCTCCCTTTCTACAGACCTCTACCACCTTTTCTCTGCTCTCCCCCTCTCTGCTGCCCAGAACTCTCAGCCTTCCCTTCCTTTACTCAGCCCTCCTCTACTCCCTGTCTGAAGTCTCTTCCTCTCCCTCTGTCCTTCTCCTTAGCATTTTACCCTCTAACCCAATTTCTCTGCTCATCTCAGTACCCTCCCTCTTCTCCTTCACCTACATTTCTTACCTTCACAACTCTTATAAACTTGTTAAACTTACCTTCTAAATACTCTCTTGTAACTGATTGTCTTCTGCTTTTCTCACCTCCCCTGGCTCTTCCCGCTCCGTTTGCCCTTCGGGCTCACTTCGCTCCCCTACCCTGCCCCCAAATTCCACCCACCCCCAACACATCCATATTTATACATCACCAACTCCACCCTACATTCTTTTCCACCAATTAGACTCTTTCCCTCCCCCACCACTTCCTACTTTAATTAACCAATCTAAACCCTCCTTTCATTTCTCCAACCTCTCTTACCCCTCCCACTTCTCACTACACTTAACCCTACACTCTCCTCTCCTACTTGATATCTTCCTTCCACTCTTCTCTCATTTCTCTCCTAACTCACACTATTCCAACTACATCTTTTCTTCATCCCTTACCCCACCCATTCAATCATGTTCTCCCAAACTCTCATTTCCCTCAGATTTCCCTTCTCTCTTCTCATTTGTCTTCTTCCTCTCTATCATGCTACTTCTTACTGCTCAATAACTCACCCTTACCTGGCTACTTTTCACACCCTCACTTTCTCCCACCCACACCCTCCTTCACGCATTCACCTCCACTCCATTTCCCCCTGCCTTATCCCAATAAACCTACTACACCTCTTCCATCCCAAAATATTCTCCTCCTCTACAAAAATCCTCTCTCTTACATTTCCACCAACCCCAAACAACTTCTTACTCTCCAAACCTAAAAGACTTAAAGTTTTCCCATATAATTTCCTAGCCTTATCTGGAGACATCCACCCTAATCCTGGCCCTGCCTCAGTACAAACAACTCCTTCCCTCCTTCTCCCTCCTCCCACACTTCAAATACACCTCTCCCTCCCACTGCTTCTACTCCTAAGACCTCTCCTACCACCCTTAAGATCTTCACTATTAATGCCCAAAGCCTAAACAACAAACTTCACCATGTTCATGCCTGGATTAACCACAACTAACCTGACATCTTAGCCATCTCTGAGACCTGGCTAAAACCCCATATCTCTGACTGAGAAATCCTTCCTCCTGGCTTCAACATCCTCAGGAGTGACCGACTAAACAAAAAGGTGGAGGCTCTGCCATTATCTACTCTAACCTTCTCCCCATAATCCCCCTGCAAATCTCAACCCCTCTATTCAAAAATACTGAAATCACTGCTTGTCTGCTCCAGCTCAATAAACATAAAAATATCTGTATCATTTCTTTATACATCTCCCCTGGCGACAACATCTCTACCCGACAGAATATTCTCCACTGGGCCTCATCTGAAATAAAATATGAAACATTTATTCTAGGAGACGTCAACATTGATTGGAACAAAATCAACACACCTTCCCCCACCCTAGCTATCAACCTTTTCAACTTCTCTCAATTAATCCATTCTACAACCAGGCCCAACAAAAAACACCCCCCTGGCTCCATCATATATTGGATTTTAGTCTCCCATCCTAACAAAATCTCTCCCATCCTAACAAAATCTCTCTATCAGGAACTATCTCTGACTCCTTTAGTGACCATCTACCTGCCTTCATTCATCACTCAGCTAACCCCTCTCAATTCCTACATAATTATATCCAAACTCGTAACCTTAGCAACTTCAACCCCATAATCTTCTCCAACATATTCAAAGAAATCAACTGGCAAATCCTTCAAACTCTGTCCCTCAACAATGCCGTAGAACATTTTAACTCCATCTTCCTAAATACTCTCAACTCTCTAGCCCCCCTTAGACATAAATGAATCAAAGTCAATTCTGCTCCTTGGCTGACCAAAGAGACTAAACAAACCATGCAACTCAGAGACAAATCTAGGAAGCTTTATCAGAAAAGCAAACAGCCTTCTGCCTTGCTCCAATATACCCAACTCCACAGCAAGTAAAAAAACTCATCATCAGAGACAAAAAAAAACTACTACAACAAACTTCAGTCTATTAATCTTAACAACCCCAAACATTTCTGGAAATCTGTTAACTCTCTTCTCTATCCTGGGTCACAAAATAACCCCTGCCCTGACCCTAGTTTAACTGACAATGAACTAAGCTCACTCTTCAACACTTTCTTTACTGACTCTATAGCCAAACTAACCAAAACATTCCCTGATAACAACCCTTCCAACTTCCTAAACTCTCCGAAGGACTGTCACCCTATGTTTCAACTCAAACCAGTTTCCACAACTTTTATAAAAAAGCTCTTAACCAAACTAAAACCTTGTTCCAACGCCCCAGACAACATTCCCCCCTCCTTCCTCAAACACGCAGCCGAAGGAATAGCTCTTCCAATTAGCATCCTGATTAACAGATCCTTAAAAGAGTCATACATTCCCAAACTCTGGCGTTCTGCCTACATTCTACCACTTCATAAAGGAGGTAACTTCCGCCCTATAGCCCTACTCTCTCCTATATCCAAAATTCTTGAGAAATGTGTCCACCGCCAACTCTTACCCTACTTAACAGAGAATCAGCTACTTACACCCACCCAACACGGTTTCCGTCCAGGCTACAGCACTATAACTGCCCTACTTTCCTTCTTAGAAACAGTTAATCAAGCCAGAGATTCCGGACTTCTAGTATCCACTGTTCTGCTGGACCTCTCTAAAGCCTTTGATACCATCTCCCATTCACATCTACTCTGCCAACTCTCCAACCTTAATCTTTCCACTAATACTCTTGCCTGGTTCTCCAGCTACCTCTCTGACAGATCCCAGGCTGTCAGATGGAAGAACTCTATCTCTTCCTTCTTACCTACTCCTACTGGTGTCCCTCAGGGATCCATTCTCGGTCCCTTACTTTTCAACATCTTCATAAACAACCTTCACACTGCTCTCCCTGACACTACAGTCATCCAGTACGCTGATGACTCTACCTTAGTCTGTGCTGCCCCCAGCTTTACTGAACTTCTCTCTAAAACTCAAACAGCTTTTTCCACTACAGAAAACTGGATGCACCAAAACCACCTCTCCCTCAACTCCAATAAATCCAAAATACTAATTTTCCTCCCTTCCAAGACCTTTTCCTTGGACAAAAACTCTTTCAACATCCTCAGCCAAGCTAACACTCCTATTGAACTGGTCCCCTACGCTAAACTCCTTGGCATAACCATAGACAAACATCTTAAATTCGACCTCCACATTCAACAAAATATAAAAAAAAAAAACACCAAAAACTAGGCATGCTCTACAGGAATAATCTATTTCTTTCCAAATCCTCCAGGCAAACCTTAGCTACCTGCTTCCTCCTACCCTCTCTACTTTATGGAGCCCCTCTCCTAACTAATCTGTCTGCCTCCCTCACCTCTAAACTTGAAGCTTGCTATAATAAAATGTCATAATTCGCCACCAAATCCAAAAACTCAACCCACCACTGCCTCTCCCTTCAATCTTTAAACTGGCTAGAACTCCCAAACCACCTTGACTATCTCTAACTAACAACCACTCATAGATTAATATTCTACCCAGAAAAATGCCCTGCTCTATCCAACATCCTCCCCCCTTACATTCCCAACCGATCTCTAAGATCTGAACACCAAAATCTAATCTCCATCCCCAGACCAAAACATCCCGCTGGTCAACATCTTCTATCCTTCTCTCTAGGTAGGAAACGGAACTCTCTCCCTCCTTCTCTTAGAACCATACCAAACTCAGACTACTTCAAAACCCAACTTTTCTTACACCTATCTTCAAAATGGAAATGTTCTTGCTTTCACCCTACTTAATCCCAAGGTTCCCCTAGACTAAGCCCCTGTACTCCTGCACCTTTATACACTCAAACTCTAGCTATGTTTTTAGCAGGCTCTAACTTCACTGTATGGATGACAATATTGAATAGTTAGCAAAAAAAAAAAAAAAAATTTCGACTAATTTTTAACTTTGCTGTGTCCTATAAATTCTTGCAGTGTATTGTAAATTTGCATTTTCAATGTTCTTACTGTATCTACATTCTATTGTAAATATGCATTTTAAAATGTTCCTACTGTGTGTACTTTCTATTGTAAATTTGAATTTGCAGTGTCTTACTTTGTTTTCTTGCTGTTTGTATTATGTTTTGTATTCTTCTTAAACATTGTATTGGTTGTACTGCCTTTGGAGCTTTTCTCCCCGGGCCTCCACTGAAAATGGGTTCTTCTTGGCCCAGTGGACTTCCCCGGTAATCAAACTGAAATAAATAAATAAAATAAATAAAATAAAACAGTTCAAATATGCAGGCACTATAAGCCTTTAACCAGAAATTCCCAGCTCAGAAGGGCAGAGCCCAGCCTCTCCTCCCACAAGAGTGCAGACCACGAAACTTCTTAATGTAAAATAACTGGCCTGAAGCCCAAGTGCTTAAACCAGAACTAATACACTTTTAGAATAACAGACACTGAGCCTTCAATCAGCAGTTCCCAAATTAGAAGGATGTAAGCTACCTGTCCTGCCACCACAGTGCAGGCCACAAACCTTCCTAATGTAAGACAACTGGTCTGAAGCCCAAGTGCTTAATCCAAAAGACTTAGAATGATAGCTACATGTTAATCAAGTTACTACCAAGCAGTAATAAATACAATTGAATATTTTAAAGAATGCCTGGATTAGTGCTCAAGTTATACAAACAAAGCTAGATTCAGCATGCCTGGATCTAGTCTATGCTACAGCAAACAAGGTGTACCAATTTCAGTAAGAAACAGTTCAAATATGCAGGCACTATAAGCCTTTAACCAGAAATTCCCAGCTCAGAAGGGCAGAGTCTAGCCTCTCCTCCCACAAGAGTGCAGGCCACGAACCCTGTTAATGTAAAATAACTGGCCTGAAGCCCAAGTGCTTAAACCAGAACTAATACACTTTTAGAATAACAGACACTGAGCCCTCAATCAGCAGTTCCCAACTTAGAAGGATGTAAGCTACCTGTCCTGCCACCACAGTGCAGGCCACAAACCTTCCTAATGTAAAACAACTGGTCAGAAGCACAAGTGCTTAATCCAAAAGACTTAGAATGATAGCTACACTTTAATCAAGTTACTACCAAGCAGTAATAAATACAATTGAATACTTTAAAGAATTCCTGGATTAGTGCTCAAGTTATACAAACAAAGCTAGATTCAGCAGGCCTGGATCTAGTAAGGTGTACCAATTTCAGTAAGAAGCAGTTCAAATATGCAGGCACTATAAGCCTTTAACCAGAAATTCCCAGCTCAGAAGGGCAGAGTCCAGTCTCTCCTCCCACAAGAGTGCAGACCACGAACCCTCTTAATGTAAAATAACTGGCCTGAAGCCCAAGTGCTTAAACCAGAATGAATACACTTTAAGAATAACAGACACTGAGCCCTCAATCAGCAGTTCCCAACTTAGAAGGATGTAAGCTACCTGTTCTGTCACTACAGTGCAGACCACAAACTTTCTTAATGTAAAACAACTGGTCTGAAGCCCAAGTGCTTATACTAAAAGGCTTAGAATGAGTTACACCAAGCAGTAATAAATACAATTGAGTACTTTTAAGATGACGCAAAAGCAAAATAAAGTAGGAAGAAACACAAATACAGTAAAAGCAGATACATTTTTTTAAGTGGAAAGAGAGAAAGGAAAGACAGAAAGGAGTAGCAGAAACTAAGCTGATTGGCCTTCTCAAATGTTCTCCCTGTACTAGGTAGAATGAGGTAATGGCACTAGACTGGGAGGAGGGTCCCAGATCAAATTTACACTAGGGGTGGGCAACTGCAAAGCCACCAACTATAAAAACACTATACCAACAGGGAGGGAGAGTGGGAAACAACTTGTGTGCATTGCTAAATCCTACCCACAAATGCAGTTTGAACTGACATATTCATCTAGATGCTCTATTGAAGACAATATGACTGCTACATGCTTAAATTGATGTGCATTGTGACCTTACCTAGATGCTCCTTGCCTGTTGCCTGAATGCCAACCACCTCCACGACTGGTGTTTCATGTGTTGGTTGTTGTATGGTGGCTGCCCCAAGGTTGGCAAGGAACTTCTCCATTGGTGTAAGTGGTGCCAGTGTAGCAGGACTCCTTCTTGTGGTGGAACAGTCCCTGGCCATGGCAGCAGCCCTTTGCCAGGCATGACATATCAGGTCAGTTGCCCGATGCTTGACCTGATCATATGTGCAGCCATGGTGGCCCAAGGTGTTCACTCAGTGGAGAAGGTCATCCCACAGGGCAGTCCACTCACACAGATTTTGTTGACCCCACCCAAACATCATCGCATGGTGCTGTAGTATTGCCTCTGTAATGGCTGTATTTTCCTCAGCAGTGTATGCAGCAGCATGGCACCTGGAAGACATAAACAGGGAAACACATCACAGGACCTCAGATAATGCCCATAGTTATTTACAGAGCCAGAACATCAATATTGCCTATCAGTAGCCACCACTTACAACCACATCATACCCCTGTCATCTATCAGCACAGTATGAACCTGCATTACACTCCTGGTCCTGATGTGTCATGTTCCCCCCAATAAGGGCCAGTACATTGCATAAACCACCATTCATCATTCACATTTGTGCAGGGGAATGACAGTGGCCATGTTCCTTGCAGATGGAATGTCAATGGTGCTCAGGCTTTTTTTGTATACAGTGTGTAATGGAGCTGAAAGCATATACCTGATTTCATGTAGGATGCAGACAGGAATGTTCTCAGGTCCCATGGAGACTTGTTTTTGTTGACTTTGATTTGGCAGTATGCACCTGCTCCCTGATGATGATGATGGCAGGAGTGTGGGTGCTGTGCATATTCACCTACACAGATGGTGAACTAGTGGGGTGATGTTTGCCATAAACCTGTCTGCAGCAGGTTGCCTATAGCTATGGTATGTGTGTATGTGGTGTGATTGACTACCATAACAGGGTGGGTTGTGTTGTTGTCTCTGAGATTGCAGACATATGTGAAGATGGTCTCGTGATTGCCCTTGGAGGATGTGTCAAATTTGTACTCATAGCTAGCCTTACAGTAATCCATGTGGGAACTTATATGCTTGTTCAGATAAAGGTTGACTCACTGTCAAGTTGGTGCCTGCTCCTACTCTAACCTGTACGGCTGACATACCAACCAATTATGTGGTTTGTGTATTGCTGTTGTCCAGCAAAGTGGATTACTCTACTTTGGTGGACAGGTTTTACAGGTAAGATATTGCTGAGTCCATACAGCTATGTTGGAAGTTATATGGCTGTTTGCAGTAGGTATGGACACAAGGTCATAACATGGTTGGACACCTCTGAAATTTCAACCTGATAACCATGCTTATTCTAGTACCCATGTCTGTGTCAGGGCAATGCAACAACCAGTAGCTGTAGAAATCTAAATCTCTTGGATGCACAGAAACTGAGATTACACACATGTACAACATGTACAGCTTATTTACCTGACATTTTGCATCCCATGTCTGTTGTTATGAGGCAGCCAAGTACACCTACTCATACATAGATGTGCACAGGTAATACCTGATATACATTTATGTTCTATGTCAGTATGGCACACTGTATTTACACTCTTGCTACTCAGTCATTCCTGTCAGCCTGTTAGAGCAGGACATCTGGAGGATGCCACACATACATGGGGGGTGATGGGCCAAAATTACCAACACTTTCTTAATATTGCTGTAACACACTTGAGTCATTTGATAGCACAGTAGCCTTTGCATTCACAGACATACCCTGGAGTATGCCTAATGCCTATATGTCAGGAAGAGAGGAGAAAGGCAAGGAGTTTGTTAGTGAGGGTAAGAACTTTTAATGTTGGCAGTATAACTAGCATGGGAACAGAGCTAGCTGATATGATGGACAGAAGTAAGGCTGGTATATTGTGTGTGCAAGAGACCAGATGGAAGGGGTGTAAGGCTAGGTGTATCGGAGTTGGGTCTAAATAGTTCTATCATGGTGTGGATGGGTGGAGAAATTGTGTAGGGGTTATTCTGAAGGAACAGTATGACAAGAGTGTTTTTGGAGGTGAAAAGAGAGCTGGATAAAGTGATGTTAATGAAGATGGACATTGATGATGTAATAATGACTGTTGTCAGTTCATATGCTCCACTAGTTGCGTGTGCGATGGATGAGACAGAAACATTTTTGATTCAGTTGAATGAAATGGTGATGACTGTACTAAGGGTGAGAGAGGGTTGATTGGAGCAGCTTTCAATGGGCATGCTGGTGAAGGGAACTGAGGGGACGTGGAAATGATGGGTAGGTATAGTGTTAAGCAAAGGAATGGAAAAGGTGAGGTTTTGGTGGAGTTCGCAAAAAGGATGGCCATGGCTGTGGTGAATACATATTTTAACAAGACAGTGGAGCATAGGGTGACATGCAAGAGTGGAGGGAGGTGCACACAGGTGGATTATCTCCTATGCAAGAGGGCCTGTTTGAAGGAGATTGGAGACTGTAAATTGGTGACAGGGGAAAGTGTAGATAGGCAGCATGGAATGCTGGTCTGTGGGATGATGTTGTTGATCAAGAGGAGCAGTAGGAGTGTGAGGGAAGCACCCAGGATCAAATGGTGGAAACTGAAAAAGGGTGATTGTGAGGTTGAGTTCAGAGAAGAGTTAAGACAGGCAGTGGTTGGCAGTGGAGAGTTACTGAATATCTGGGTAACTACAGCACAACTAGTAAGGGAGATAACTAGAAATGTGCTTGGTATGACATCTGGACAGAGGAAGGAGGACAAGTGGACCTGGTGTTGGAATGAATGAAGAAGTACAGGGAAGTAAACAGAGAAAGAGGTTGGCGAAGAAGTGGAATTGTCAGAGAGATGAAGAAAGTAAACAGGAGTATAAGGAGATGGGGTGCATGGCAAAGGGATAGGTGGCAAAAGCTAAGGACGAGGCTTATGAAGGGTTGTATGAAAGGTCGGACACTAAGGATGGAGAATAGGTCCTGTACCAATTGACTAGACAGAGGGACTGAGCTAGGAAGGATCTGCAGCAGATAAGGGTGATAAAGGATAATGAGGGAAACTTACTCACAAGCAAGGAGAGTGTGTTGAGCAGATGGAAAGAGTACTTTGAGGGGATGTTGAAGGAAAAGAATGGGAGAGAGAGTAGGTTGGATGATGTGGATATGGTGATTCAGGAAGTGCAACAGGTTAGCAAGGAGGAAGTAAGAATAGCTATGATAAGGATTAAGAATGGAAAGGCTGTTGGTCTAATGCAAAAACTCAACATCCCATCCGTGCTTCATATATTAATCTTATAACTAAATACTACCACAAACTCTTATTAAAACTCCAGAAACTTGCTATTAGATTACTACCTAACCTCATAGTGGATGGTGACATCCACCTTAACCCAGGTCCAACCCCACCTGTTACTATCAGCCCCACAAATAACACCCATACTAGCCCTATGAAACTCAAATAATGCCCCTAACTCACTCCTAGTGTGTCAACTAAACATTAAAAGTATAAACAAGAAAATTCACTACTTACATGCCCTCCTGGATGTGTACTCCCCTGGTATACTATGCCTTACCGAGACCTGGCTCAAGCCTACTACCATTGATAATGAGATTTTACCCGAGAGTACAATATATTAAGACTTGATCACATATCTAAGAAAGGAGAGGGTGGTAGCCATCTCATATAAATCCACTCTGGAAGTATCCAAAACTAGTACCCCAAATGCCTTGTTTACTAAAAATGCAGAAATAAATACACCTCACAAAGGTCCAACTCAACAAACACAAATCTATAAACATTGCATGTATCTATATTCCCCCAGGTGACAACACAAATACCTTGGAGGGTATCCTCCAATGGCTCTCCACTAACTGCCCCCAGGAAACTATTATTCTTGGGGATGTTAATATCGACTGGAATACTTGCTCTTCAGACCTCCCCACCACCCATATAAATTTGCATGGCTTCTCCCAGATGATATCTTCCCCAACCAGAATCAATAAGCCTAACAAAAAGGAAAGTATCCTAGACTGGATATTAATAAACAACCTACCCCAGATATATAAAACAGGCACCCTACCTGAGGACTTTATTGATCACTTCCTGACCTATATAATCAGAAGAGGAAATGACATCCCTCAACTATCTTCCTTTAAAACCATTAGCAGTTGTAAGAACTTTATTCAGACTAAAATTCAGAATGAACTTAACACATGTGACTGGTCCAACCTATGGCTACTTCCACTTGATGAAGCTGTCTAATACTTTAACTCTACATTTCTTGCTATCTTGGATAACCATGCTCCCCCACCCACTATCAGAACTGATAACAAAGTAACACCATGGCTATCCAATGATACAAAACAAAAATTATTAGCAGAAACAAAGCGTGGACCTCCTGGAGAACCACTAAATCCCCAAAAGACCACTTTATATATAAAGAGCTGAGAAATGATACAAAGAAGTCTATTATGCTAGACAAAAAGAATTACTACTGTAATCTGCAACAAAAACACCAAAATCAACCACAAAAATTCTGGTCAGGCATAAACAAACTTCTCCACCCAGGCCAATCAACTACCCCTACCCCCCTAACTACCCTCCAACAACCTCCTAAAATTGTTGCTAACACCTTTAACATTTTCTTTACAGAAACCATGCAATCCCTAGCCAGTAAGCTATCTCCCTATGCCCCAAGTACCACCAACACCACACCTGATAATAAGATCCCCTTTAAGCTTGATCCAGTACCAACATCTTTTATTAAGTCCCTACTTAAAAAACTGAAACCCACCACCCTTTTGGCAGACCTACTACCTGCAGAATATCTCCAAAAAGCCGCTAATTAAATAGCATACCCCAATATCAATTTTAATCAATAGAACTATCCACAAAGCCTATATCCCCCCACATCTGGAAAATCTCACACATTGTTTCTCTTCATAAAGGGGGAGATTCCCCTCAACTTTCAAATTATAGGTCTATAGCCATTCTGTCTCCCTTGGCTAAAATAATGGAAAAATGTATCCACAAGCAATTTCTTGCCTATCTGAATTAAAATACTCTTCTAGCCTCCTCCCAGCATGGATTTAGACCTTGCCATAGTACAACCTCAGCCATTCTCTCCTTCTTCCATACAATAAATCAAAACCATAATGACAACTAAGCTCTCCTCAGCCCTCTTCCTTGACCTATCCAAGGCATTTGATATGGTAAATCACCAGCTACTCATAAACACATTAAAATCACTCTCCATAGATAACCTGGTTTCATTCTTACCTAAGTGACAGACAACAAGCTGTACTATGGAAGAATAACCTATCCTCCCTTTTACCACTCACCCTTGGAGTCCCACAGGGATCTATATTAGGTCCCCTCCTATTCTCCATATTCATTAATGACCTGTACAAAGTCATCCCTGATGCAACTTGTATTCAGTATGCAGATGACTCAACCCTAATCTGCTCTGCCACCTCCCCCACAGATTTACAATCTTTGTCCCAAATCACTTTCAACAAAGTAGAGAACTGGCTCACTGGTCGCCAACTACTATTAAACCCAAATAAAACCAAACTATTAATCTTCTCCCCCACTCGTAAGGTCCCCTCATCACCTCTCACCATAATATCTAACAATGGTACCATAATTTCCCTAGAACCTATTACTAAACTACTGGGAGTGATCATCGACAACAACCTCAAGTTTGATGCTCACATAGACAAAGCTATTAAAACAGTTAATAAAAAATTAGGCTCTTTATACAGGATTAAACCATTCCTAACCCCATCTGCCAGAACTGTTATTGCCCGTACACATCTGCTATCGACCCTTCTTTATGCCTCACCCATCTTCGTAAACCTAAGCAAATCAAACCTCAATAAATTTAATAGGTGCTACAATAACATTGCCAGATTTTCCACAGGATCAGCTTATAGAACCCATCACTGCCTTAACCTTCAATTGTTAGACTGGCTTGAACTACCATATCAACTGCAATATAACCAACTAATAGCTGTTCACAAAATCATCTACCAATGAGACAGTACACCCATACTGAAAAATATTATTACTCCCTACAGTAACCTAAAATCCCTTCACTCTTCCAAGAAATTGCTAGTGGAAACTGTTAAAACCAACAATTCAGTTGGTGAATCACTATTCTCCAACTCTGCAGGTAAAAACTGGAAACCTACTTCCTGCTGAACTCACCACTGACCCCCCCTCCTTATCCCAATTCAAAAAATCCCTTAGGAAATACCTAAAAATGCAGTGGCTTTGTCCCTGTACAAACCCTGACTAACCCCCACTCAAACATAATTCATAAATGAGAACCTCATTACAAGAATAAAACTCTGACTCTCTAACTGTTTAAAATTATGTGTATCACCTACCTACTGGAAAGATTTAAAGTTAACACTACACCATGTATAATAACCACCTTAATATATGTGTTTTCCTTTTTCAGATGAAATCTTTAACTATTTCTTTCTCAGCTACTTGCTTCCAACCTTTGCTGTGTGTATGTGAGAAAAACATGTACCTGTGTGTACATATCATTAAACAAATCTCAGTTTTGTCATAACTCACTGTAATAATTTCACTGTATTTACACTTGTTTTTGTACAGTTGGAGCTTTTCTCCCCGGGCCTCCACTGAAAATGGACCTGTATCCAGTTGGACTTTCCCAGTTAACAAATGTAAAACAAATAAATAAATAATTAAAGATTACATACCTGTTAAAGCATGGAGGTGTTTAGGAGAAGTGGTAGATTGTTTAATGCAATCTTGGAAAGTGAGAGGATGCGTGATGGGTGGAGAAAAAGTGTTTGATTACCAATTATAAGAATAAGGGTGATGTGTGGAGCTGTAGTAACTACAGAGGGATAACATTGATCAGTCTCAGCATGAAGTTATGAGAAAGACTAGTGGAAACTAGGTTAAGAAGGGAGGTGAGGATTAGTGATCAGCAGTATGGTTTCATGTCAAGAAAGAGCAGTACAGATGCAATATTTGCTCTGAGAATGTTGGAAAGTACGGAAAAGGTCAGAAAGAGTTGCATTGTGTCTGTGTGCACTTAGAGAAAGCATATGACAGGGTGCCTAGAGAGGAGTTGTGGTATTGTATGAGGAATTCAGGAGTGGCATAGGAATCTGTAAGAGTGCTACGGGATATGTACAAGGGTAGTGTGACAGTGGTGAGTTCTGCAGTGGGAGTGACAGGTGCATTTATGGTGGAGGTGGGATTACATCAGGGTTCAGCTCTGAGCCCTTTCTTATTTCCAGTGGTGATGGACAGATTGGTAGACAAGATCAGACAGAAGTCCCCATTGACTGTGATGTTTGCAGATGGCATTAAGATCTGTAGTGAGAGTAGGGAATCAGTTGAGGAGACCCTGGAGAGGTGGAGATATGCTATAGAAAGGGGAGGAATGATGGTCAGTAGGACTAATACAGAATATATGTGTGTGAATGGGAGGGAGGATAGAGGAATGGTGAGGATGTAGGGAGTAGAGTTTGCAAAGGTGGTTGAGTTTAAATATTTGGGTTCAACAGTTCAGAGTAATGATGTGTGTGAGGGAGAGGTGAAGAAGAGAATACAGGCAGGATGGGGAAGGTGGGGAAGGGTGTCAGGAGTGATGTGTGACAGACAAGTACCATTAGGAGTGAGAGGGAAGGTCTATAAGATGGTTGTGAGACCAGCTATGTTATATGGGTTGGTGACAGTGGCACTGACAAAAAGGCAAGAGTCAGAGCTGGACATGACAGAGTTAAAGATGTTAAGATTTTCACTGGGTATGACGAGAGTAGACAAGTTTAGGATATGTATATTTGAGGGTCTTCCCCAACTGGACAGTTTGGAGACCAAGCCAGACAGTAGCGAGATTATATTGGTTTAGACATGTGCTGAGGAGGGATGCTGAGTATATTGGAGAAAGGATGGTAATCATGAAGCTGCCAGGTAAGAGGAAGGCTTATGATAAGGTGTATGGATGTGGTGATAGAGAACATGCAGGTGGTTTGTGTGACAGAAGAAGATGCAGAGGACAGGAGGAAATGGAGACAGATGATCTGATGTGGCAACCCCTAATGGGAACAGCTAAAAGAAAGAGAAGGAGATGTTGTGATGTCAGTCTTCACAGGTTGCCTATGATTTGCCAGACATAACACAACTTTATCAGTAAATGACTACAAATATGAGGAACACATATGGTCAGTGTGCATAACACTGGACAGTTGAATGGTATGAGCTCAGTATATCACATGCAGTTCAACACGCACATCTGCAACAGTATTTAACTATGCAAATACCTTGTATAGGTCTCTCACATTTCTGTGACAGACATGTATATCTTAGTTGTATTCACAATTAACATAGGGATATCTACGACATCCCAGTAGCTGGCCTAGCAGTGTCACAGAGTCCGTATTGTTCAACACACACTCCAGTAGTAGTAATATGTGAACCAGCCTTTCCTGGGGTGACTCAGGGGCCTGAGCTGTGATCTGTGTCACTGCAGACAGACCCAGTTGTTATAGCCATAGGTACTGATCAGCAATATATCAGTACAGCAAGTCTTGTTGAGACATATTTGTTGTACTTCCTATTTCCCATTATTACATACCCCCTCCTTATTATGATTATTTTGCAATCACATAATTTAATTTATGATTTAGAATTGTTTCATTAACTCTTTGCAGCTGTTGAATTAACTATAAGAGACTAGAACCATGTGCTACTGCAAGCATTTATACACTGCTGAAAATATACAGTTTTAATGTCATTTTAACCATCACATTGTGTTCAAATCTCTGAACTGCTCAATAACATCTTGGTAAAATACTGAACTGGGCTTAGATAATAAATATTTGAAAGCAATTATTTTACTGGGGTAAAACCAGTGATATTACAACTTGACAAATTACTTTTGAACTTATTACAATGTATCCTGATCAGTATGTATTTACATAGACTGTTTACTATTTATGCATTTCAATCTAGTAGGTACCCTGGACCCATTGTTTTCTTTAAATATGTTTTTTTTCACACATATTCATTACTAGACATTAATTTCATTTGTACTGAATTTTTTTGCATTTGTACATACAAAGACTATCATTTGTACTGAAATTTTCTACATTTGTACATACAAAGACTATCATTTGTACTGAAATTTTATACATTTGTACATACAAAGACTGTAAAGTACATTTAGTCTAATCTTACAAATTTAATAACATTAATATTGAGCAAAATCTTGGAAAATTTTTATGTCTCTTTAGAAATATCTAGTGGAATTGCCACCAAAGGCATATGTCCTGTTATTTTAAGCTACATACTCAACAATTAAAAATATTCATGCTTTTTTATGCCAACATTGTTTTGCCAAAAACATATTAAAAATAGTGACCATTCTTGCTATTAGAAACATTTATGCATTTTGCATATCTTTATTCTCTCTTGTATAGCTGTAATCAGTTTTAAGCCATGTCTTGTTTTTTAAACCATCTCTTGTATAGCTTTACAGTTTAACAGGTTGTAAATACAATTTAATTCTAAACAATACAATAATAACCATTATGATAGCTATTAACAACTTGTAAAATATCTTATCCTGTCAGGTTTAATCCAGTTTACCAGTATTTCTAATACAATAATACCTGTTTTTCCCCCCATAAAAGAGTACTGTCAAGAAGGAATGATATATTTTTTCCTGTAGCTTTATTTAGACCCTTGTTGTTTATTTTTTCTGTAGCTTTATTTCAGACCCTTGGTGTTTATTTTTTCTATAGCTTTATTTCAGACCCTTGTTGTTTATTTTTTCTATAGCTTTATTTCAGACCCTTGTTGTTTATTTTTTCTATAGCTTTATTTCAGACCCTTGTTGTTTATTTTTTTCTGTAACTTTATTTCAGACCCTTGTTGTTTATTTTTTATGTAGCTTTATTTCAGACCTTTGTGCAGTACTGCTTATACAGTCAGTGTAAAACTGAGAAAGTGCCCTTCCTCCTTATATAGTCAGTGTAAAACTGAGAAAGTACCCCTCCCCCTGTAGTATTGCAGCACTGTTTACCTGCCCTATGCTGTGAGACTAGAATGTATGTCAGCCCAACACTTTGGTTATACATTTATTTTATTAGGTTACTAAATAAAGCTTTCACTGTATATTACCTCTAGTAGGTATTTACACCCTCCTGCACAATTGGTTTGAACTGTATGTATACTATAGCCCATTTGCTGGCTGTACTTGATGCAACTGAGGTTTTCTTGTCCTTTTAACATTTACTTGCAAACAGATTATCAGTGACATCTATGCACAATTGTGACATTTTATTACAATTACCAAATAGTGTTGCTTGTAAACATTTTAACAAGAAGTATGTTTTAATAACAATGATGCTTTAGAAAAACTCAAGCTACTTGCCTGGCAATCAGTCTTGTTGTTTATCTTATCTTTTCAACATTTCCTGTAACTATTCATTCAGTCTAGGAAGGTCTGAGCTCACATTTCATACTCTGTAAACTATAATTAATTATTTTGGCATTTTTCCTTTAATGTGATTGTGATTTGCATAACTATGCATTTATACAACATAAATAGACATTATTTTACAATTACCTTACATGGATTTCAGTATTTTTTATTTATTTATCTATTGAACTGTCCTGCCATTAATTTTACAAAAACTGTTTGACGAATACCATCTGTGATTTTATTTATTTTTAAAATTCGGAACTTTAACTGTTTGGTGTTACTATACAATTATAACATATGTTTATTTATATTTGCTGTTGTCTACCTTTTGCTTTTGTGCATTGTAAACAAATGTACTCTAGATGAAAAGAACACACATGCATGTCTGTCTTGTATATGTATATCTTTATGCAAGCATGTCATGTCCCTACCATCCTAGCATGCATGCTTAACCATTTTCAAAGCATAAACATATTATAAAATATATTTCTTTTGCACAGATTAACTGTGTATGCAGGAAATTTTTACACCTCCTGCATTCTATTACATGCTTACTTGTTTGACATACTTTTTTTTTTGTCTAAGTATGGTTGGTTTTATTCCACTGTGTGTAGCTTGTTTCTTGGTTGTTCTCTCCCTTTCTCTCTTGCTCTCTCCCAGATGTAGGATATGCATGTGTTTTGCATAGACAGCAGCTTGCCTTTTGTAGGTAATGCTCATGAGCAGCCAATGCGCTGTGCACCAACTGGTGTCCCCCACTTGCTAATTGCATGCAGAACAGCGGTGGTGTTATTCCTACAGCCAATGGCATGGCAACACACTCCTATAATTGATTGTTTCATGTGGGTATTGCCCCTTTTCCTTGCCTGTGAGGAAGACTTCATGGAGGTGTGTAAACAACAATATCACAGAGCGCAGTTGGAAATGCCTCATACAACAAAAACTGTGGAGACAGCCCGACAAACTGGGGGAGAATGTTCCAGGCATAAGGACAGAATGTAAGTATTATTATACAGTTGAATTAATGCTAGTTTAATAGGGTTTGTGTGCACATGACTTTTCTGCTTGATTGTAAGTCTGACAGTTGTTATGTGGTTGACATAACTCTCAACTGTAGGGCTATCTGCAAAATGGCCAGATTTTGGACTCTCGTGTTTGGTGTGTTCCTCGGATATTTTTTGTCTTTGGAAAATCAGTAGCATACTGTGGGGATTGCAGTCAGCAAATTGTATCATCCATTTGTGTTGCTGACTTCATATCCCTCAGAAAAGATATGTTACAACAAACCCTGTTACACCAGCAACTGTCTCAGTTTATAACAGCAATATTTCACATATGCCCCTGTTTTTGGGCCTCTGTCCCCCAAGTACGTCAGGCTTTGTCCAGATGTCATGTAGTAAGAGGGTGATAGGTGGGGTATATCATTATTTAGTACTTCCATTCCTGATACCATACCAGTGATGTATCAGACTGCCTGGCATATTATGTGTAAGATTTCTTATATATGAGTACAAAGCCTGAGTACACAATGGGACTATAAACAGTTGAGAGGTCTGTGCATTTCTGTCAATTGTTGATAGTCTGTCAGGATTGTGTAACAGTGTAGTGTGTCAATGTTATTTGGCCTGTGTAGGGGGTGGATGTATGTGTTATGGCTCCTTTTCTATCTGCCTGTGCATGCTGCTCCAGTTTCTGGTAGTCTTTTGGCTGTATATGTTTGTAGGGGCAGACTGAGACATGTCCCATACCATGGTCAGGTGCCATACTACACTGTGAATTAGGCCAGTATATGTAGGGATAGTGTGTGAATGGCAAACGTGTTGAGATGTTTTTGTTCACACAGTCCTTATATTGTGCTGTTCCTTTGGCTTATGTCACAATGACTGTGGTGGAATTGGTTGTGGGTATGCATTTTCACACTGTTGTCTGTTTTTCAGTGCTTTTACATCCCTGTAGTGCCTGATATATTTTCCAATACATGTGTAATTCCCCCTAGTGGATTTAGATTAGTGTTATGTCAGTCTGACTGCAGTTTGGATAATGCTTGGTGACATGCTTAGCAGCTGAGTGCAGTTTCCCTAATGTAATGTTATGTACAGATATTTATTTATTTTGCTTATTTATTTATTTATTTTATTTATTTTACATTCATTGACCGGGTTAGTCCGACTGGATACATGTCCATTTTCAGTGGAGACCCAGGGAGAAAAGCTCCAAGCATACAAACAGATAAGTCATTAAAAGACAGGCTTAAGTTACAGTTTCTGTTCAGTAATATCCTCATACATGCTACAATCTCACATTTTCAATAGCAGTTATGAAATAACAAGAATTATATAAAGTACGATATAGCATAAGATAGCAGAGGAGGAGTTAGTGAGGATTAGAACAAGGACATAGCCAGTGAGTTTTAAAATACTGTATGAGGCTTTTTTGAAGCAAGTTAGCAAGGGTTCTAGAGTAAGTTCACCCGAAAGAGAGTTCCAAGTTTTGCCCACTCAGTTAGCAAACAAAGAATCACCAGCTAAGTTGTTAGCTTTGAAAGTTTGAACCAACAGATAGTAGATGACCAAAGTGGCCTAGGTTTATTATAAGAATAGATGATGTTTTTAAGTGAAGGTGTTTTTTCAGGCTGGTTAATGACTTTCAATGCAACTGTGAGCTGGTTATACTGAAGTAGTCTAGGCAAGTCTAGCCATCCTAAAAGGTTTAGGTTATGACAGTGGTGTGTCCTGTATGCAGTGCCAATGTCAAATCTAGCAATGTGGTTATAACAACTTGAGAGTTTGCTGAGGTCGGATTTCCTCAAGTTAGTGAGTATAGGGGATGCATAAAGGAGGGTAGAGAGTAGATGAGTACAAGCAATGGTGGTCTTAGCTAGCAGGATAAGGAAAGATTTATTTTTATATAGTAAGACAAGTTTTTTATTAAAGGTTTTAATTGTTTGATTGACATGCATGTCATATTTAAAGTTGTTGTAAATTATAATGCCTAAGAGTTTAGTGTGGGTATCCGGGGAGATTAAGGTACCATTATTAGATGTTATAGTAAAGGAAAGTGGAGAAGACCTATGAGTAGGGGAGATGAGTAGTAGTTTGTTTTATTGGGGTTTAATACCAGACACTGATTAGAGAGTCAGTTTTCAACTGTGTTGAAGGTTATCTGGGATAATGTGATGAGATCTCCTGGGGAGGAGGCTGAGCATATAAGGGTGGAATTGTATGTGTATTGGATACAAGTTGCTTCTGGGATGACAGTTTGAAGGTCATTAATAAAGATAGAAAAAAGAATGGGTCCTAATATATTTGTAAGATGTATTATTGCCTGGTCCCCATAAGTGTTGTGTATTTCTGGCACATCCGTGGGATGATGTGGCAATTTCAGTCACTAACTAGTGAGAAGTAATTCAGTGTTGGACTTGTCCTATTTCAGTCAATATATGTTAGGGTGTTACTGAAACAACTGTCTCAGTTTATCTACTCCAGTATTTAAGATATGTCCGTATTTTCATGGCTTTCTCCCCCACTTTGTCAGGCTTGGTCCAGATTAATTGCACTAAGGGGTTCTGAGTCTGACCTCTCAACTGTCCAGATTGTTGCAGTATGCCCAGGTTTATTGCTCATATTTCTGGTCTATTCCACAGATTCATTATTTTATATCCCTGGTAAATCACTGTGATGATCTGAGGATTTCTGACAGTAAACAATGAGATACATTTCAGTTTCAGGACTCACATCCTTCAGAACATGTATGCTGAAACCAATCCTGTCACTCTGGCAACATTCTACATTTATAAGAGCAATATTTAAAATATGTCCCTAGTTTTGGCCCATTGTCCCCCCATTTGGACAGTCTTTGGCCAGATTTCTTGGACTAAGAGGTTGAGAGGTATGGTTGTGAGGTATGACTCCACTACATGTCATGAGCATACATATATGTATGTATATATATATATATATATATATATATATATATATATATATATATATATATATATATATATATCTGATGCTGATTGGGTGAAACCGGTTTGCTGTTGGTGTCCTGACTAGTATCCGAGGTCATGGAATCATTATGCCATAAAAAATTTTGAAGAAATTGTTGATCGATCTCTTTATCTGCTGATCACTATGGTATTATTCCTGTTACAAGTGGATACAAACTAGTATTGGGTTTGGTCTGTTGGTGTGTATATATATTATATATATATATATATATATATATATATATATATATATATATATATATATATATATATGTATGTGTGTGTGTGTGTGTGTGTGTGTGTGTATATTTACTTTATATATATATATATATATATATATATATATATATATATATATATATGGATCTACCTTAGTAGATCGACATGTTAAAAGAGCGAACACAAATTAACCGATGCCAGAAGATCGCAAGTCACTTCACCAACGCCAGAAGATCGACAAGGCAAAAGACCGACGGAGGAAGACACCGACACTGAGAACACTGCGATGGGGAAAGGATGTGTAAGTATGCGGTAGTGACGGACGATAGGGTGCGAGTAAGGTAAGTGTGCGATGTTGGTGGTCTGTAGGGGTAGGGGTGGGATAAGTGAGTTAGGGTTAGGGCGCGGGTTAGGTGAGTGTGCGATAGTGACGGACCTTAGGGTAAGGGTTTGGGTTAGGGTTGTAGATAGTTGTGTATGTATGGGTTAGTGTTCGTTTGTAAGGATTTTGGTGTGCTTGTGTTGTGTGTGGGTTTTGGATAGGGGATTTGTTTTGTTTGTTGGTATGATGTGTCAGGTGTATGCGATGTCGTGTTTGTGCACTGTCGATCTTCTGGCGTCGGTGAAGTGACTTGCGATCTTCTGGCGTCGGTTAATTCGTGTTCGCTCTTTTAACATGTCGATCTACTAAGGTAGATCTATATATATATATATATATATATATATATATATATATATATATATGTATATATTTTATATGTATATCTCTATTTATATTATGTATATATTTTTTCCATATATATGCATCTCTCTCTCTCTCCATATATATAAATATATATATATATATATATATATATATATATATATATATATATATATATGTAAATACAAAACCTGGCAGATTCTACGGAATCTTTTCCCTACTGTTGAATGACTCTACTGCATGATATGTTTGTAAAAGCATTAGCAATCCATATAATTCAAATGGTGCAGTGGGACATTGCTCTGACTGTGGTGTATAGGGCTCTTGGTTTGAGACTTGGCAGGAGTGATTATTTTGTTGCTAGGCAGAATAGTTCCTGATGGAAACAGAGTGATTAAAGCAGTTTTACGTAGTTGTAAGCAGGTTTGCCCTGGTTTGCATGATGCTAAGTGATGCCAACACATGGTTAAATGGACAGATACTTAATCTGTGTTGGCTTCACTTAGTGACATTTACCAGTGTGCGTATCCACTTAGCTGAGCTACCTGCTGCTTAGCATTCACATTTCAGAAATGCTTAGACCTGTTAAGCATAGCTGATCATTGCTATCCATTGCTCACAGTTCATTCTTATAAAATATCATACTAATGACTTAATGTAGTAAGTGTATATGATTTCCATTACATGACATGGCTCTGTGTATTATCATTACAGTAGCAAGGGGTGTAACTATACTGTATGGGACAAGTGTATACATGAGTGGTTTCACATGTTATATGCACTCACACTTCCATTTTACACCAACTACACTACCATGAGTGACAAAAATAACTTACCACATATTTTAATATGTAAATAGTACTTTTAACACTGCTTTCCCATGTAAAATTGGATTGTTTGTTTTAGTACTCAAACAATGTATGCTTGCATACAAAGCTAGGACTCTGACCACTACACTGTCTTGGTTTGGGGATTTGAGCTGTATATTTTTATTTATCTCCTATTGCATATTAATATTACATTATTATATTAAATTGAGAGTGTTGAGGTTTTTGGCCATGTCATTGAGGACTGCTGTCCTGACATAATGGCATACATTTCAGTTTCAACATTCATACTAATTTATAACCTGTTTTCTATCAACTTTCTGTCTGTCCTCTGTGCAGATGGGATTACACCAGTGCTCAGATTGTGGTTGACTATACTGCAAAATGGGTCTGAGATCCTATGCCTGTGTTCATGTAGGATGCAGCCAGGAATGATATCAGGCCTATGGAGACCTCTATGTGTTGCCTTTGAGAGGGAATTATAAACCTTCCTGATTATAAGTGAAGGGGGGCATGTGCTGTACATGCACATGAGTACCTATGGGGGAGACATGGGGTGATGTTTACACTTCACCTGTCTGCAGTCAGTTGCCTATATCTATGCATATGTCTATGTAGTGTTATTGAATACTACTACAGAGCAGATATGTGTGTTGCCTCTAGAATTGCAGTCACATGTCTGGAAGGCCTAGTGATTGGCCTTGGTGGATGTATCCAGTTTGCACTGAAAGACAGCCTTAGGGTACATCACCTGTGAACTTATTTGCTTGTGAAGAACAAGGTGACATGGCCGCCATTGAGACTCCTGTTCCTTCTTGGCCTGTCCTGTGATTATTTCACCTGTGATGGTAGTTGTGTATTGCTGCTGTCCACCACAGGCATTCAGCCTACCTTGAAGGGGTTGATGTTGTCTTGTCAGGTACTGCTGAGGCCATACCTATGTAGTTTCCCCCCATAGTATTGTGGTGTGGGCCTGGAGACTGCTGCTAGTTCCAACATATGGGACATCCTTCATGTGGGCCTTGCCCCTTTTCCTTGCCTGTGCAGGGGACAGAAGTGTGAGGGCTACAGCTTCACAGACAGTAGGTAAGAATACCTCACAGGACAGGACATGTGGAGACAGCCCGACAACATGGGGACAAAGCTTCAGAATTTGGTACAGATTGTATGTCATTAGTGCTGTTATACACATGGAGGGTTGCTAGATTGACAGGGTTCATGTGGACATGCATTTACTGAGTGACTACATCTGACAGTGATAAGCCTCTGACATACCTCTCAACTGGCATGTTGTCCACAGAGTGGCCAGAGGTTTGCCTATGTTTGCTCTGTTCCTCAAACAATGTCTGTATGTGTGGGGTAGGATAATGTGAGGTTTGTAGTCACTAACCATTGACATCCATTGGCGTTCCAGACATCATATCCTTCAGGGATGTTATGTTACAACAACACGTTTGACACTAGCTACTGTTTCAGTTTGTAACACCATTATGACTGATATGTCCCTCTTTCCAGCCCCCTGTCCCCCAAGTACATCATGCATTGTCCAGATGTCCTGCACTACAAGGTGCAGTGGTATAGTATATCATTAATTACCGACTGCACTCCAGTTATCACCCCAGTGACCTAACAGACTCCTGGCCATGGTATGTAGCAATGGCCAGGATTATGGTTCCATACCATGGTAAGTCTGTGGAAATCTGTCCATATGACAGTTATGTATGTCTGGCCATTGTGGACAGACTGTCAAGATTGTGTAGCAGTGCTGTGTGTAGATGACTGTTGTGTTGGGTAGGGAGAGTAGCAGATGTGAGTGCCATTCATACTTTACCTATCTGACTGTGCATGCTACGGCCACTGGCAGTCTATCAGGTCTGTATGCTTGTAGGGGCAAACTGTAAAATGTCCTGTAACACCTCAGGATTCCCAGTACACTGTGATTTTGGCCAGTATATGTCAGTGTAGTGTATGACTGGTAATTAGGATATGTTTGTTCTGACAGTCATTCTACTCTAGAGTTAATTTTGGGTACTGGTATGTTGCTGTGACTGTGGTGCAAATGTTTTTGGGTGGACATTTTTGCACCACTATCTGCTATTCACTACAGTCCCATCACTGTAGTGCATGCTATATTTGAATATACATGGATAATTTCCCAGAGCTGATGTGGGGGAGTGTCATATTGGTCTTACCGTGCTTCAAAAGGTGCTGGGTGACATGTTTGGCAGGTGTCAGGGATTTCCATTCTGTTACATGAATGTCGTCATACCTCTACACTGTCCAGAGGCCTAGACACTGTCCAGATGCATGGCTCATATGTTTTGTCTGTTCCCCAGACAGTTGTTGTCCTTGGCTAATCAGTAGGATACTCTGGGTAATGCAGTCAGTAAATGCTAACACTCATTGGTATTACTGACTTCATATCTCTCAGCAAAGATATGTGGCAACAAACCCGGTAACACCAGCAACTGTCTAAATGTATAACAGCAATATGTCCAATATACCCCTGTGCTTCGGCCTTTGTCTCTCAATTATGTCAGGCTTTGTCCAGATGTCATGCACTAAGAGGTTCAGAGGTATGTTGTATCATTATTTATTTCCTTCATTCCTGCTACCATCCCATTGATGTCATAGGCCCCCAGTCATGTGACAAGGAAGCGGTCATAGATATGAGTCCTGTGCCAACACATTTTGTGGGAAACTGTACATTTGAGAAGTCTGTGTATGTCTGCCCATTGTTAAAAGACTGTCAAGATTGTGTAGCAGTGTAGTGTGTACATGTTAAATGGGGTGTGTAGGGAAGGGGGAGGTACATGTGAGTGTCATGGGCCCTTTCTATCTGACTGTGCATGCTGCTCCAGTTTCAGGTTCCCTATCACCTGTATATGTTTGTATGTGCAGACCATGACATGTCCCATAACACCTTAAGATTCCCACTACACTGTGACTTGGGAACAGTATATGTAGGGGTAAAGTGTGAATAGCAAATGGCATATTGCTGCTCACACAGTCATTATACTGTAGTGTTCAGTTTGCTTACTGTTATGTCACTGTGATTGTGGTGCCTGTTATATTTGCAAATGAATGTGTACATCCCCAGAGCTGGATTTGGGTAGTGTTATGTCAGTCTGATGTAGTTTGGATGTTGCTTGGTAGCTAAGTGTAGTTTCTCTAATGTTGTGTTATGTCCACACATTCGTAGAATCTCCAGTTGTCTGGCCAATATCTTTGGTCTGGTCCCCATAACTGTTGTGTATTCCTGACACATCAGTGGGATGATGTGGGGATTGTGGTCACTAACTAATGAGAAACAATTGAGACCCAGACTTGGAATATTTCAGTTAATAAATGTCAGGACATACAGTGTTATTACATCAACTTTCTCAGCTTATCTACTCACGTATTTTGGATATGTCCCTATTTTCATGCTTTTGCCACCCCACTTTATCAGGCTTGGTCCAGATACATTGCACTAAGGGGTTCTGAACATACCTCACCACTTCCAGGATTTTCACAGAATGTCCAGATGTTTGGCCCATACTTTTGTTCTGTTCCACAATTAATACAGCCTTCTTACAGCTAGTAGAAACATTTCCTTACCTGTCAGACTTGTGGAGGAAATTTCTGTTAACACTTTCTGATTGTTTCTATACATATTCACATATTTGTGGGTGAAATTATGCATACAGCTTACTATCACTCGCAGGATGTGAACCGTGCCTGTTTGTGCAAATGGTACAACAAGGTTGTGTTTGAACACAATAAGCTATTGAGGAACTGCTATCTCTTGCGTGACTGTTTTCTGCCTAATACTCTCTTGGTTGGACAATCTGACCTTGTAATTCTGACATTCATGCATGGCAGATAGTTTTTGTACTGTGTATTAATACTTTGCCATATTACAATCTGGAAAGCAATGGTTAAAACAAAGCACTGCTGTAGGGGATACAATATAATAGTTTACACATTACTATTTAGGGATAAGATCTGGGTGCATAGAACATTTCATATAGTCAATCTCCTGTTTTACAGCTCCACAATCTTTGTCAGATGTGCCTCAATTAATTCATGCTGTCAGAGCCATAGTTGTTGTGCAGAACCTGTACACATTTAGATTCATACCACCACATACCAAAGTAAACACAACAGTCTGGGGTTTTTAGTTTTACTGAAGGGTACTGACACTTTTATTGATAGATATCCTGTACATCAGTATTACTCTGCTAAAGTCTCATTTATTCATTTAACACAGTACACATTTTAACCTACTGGAAGTTGACATTTTACTCCTTTCTATTTATTTTCTCTGAATACTGCAAGCTAGATTTGTATTCACTAGCCTCCCGGCACAGCCTTAGCAACCTGCTGGCATGGGTGTCTATGTTCACAGCCCTCTCATCTGCAGCTATACAGGAGCTAAAGAAACATTTATGCATATCTATCAATCACATATGCAGGCTGGACTTTGGTAAACATTAAATGATACTGATACTTACAAACTTCTGGGACATTCTGTGCCCATGTGTCTTGGGTCTACTGGTCCAAGAGCTCCCTCTTCCTACGCTTGAGGTCAGCAAAATGGTGCCCAGAGCTGCTCATCAGTTTAAGGGATGCCAGTAGCACTGGTGAAATCATGTGTGAGATGGTCCCAGGACTCTGCTTTGTATTGGGAGCCCTGGTACTGGCCCTGCAGCAGTGTCTCCTCATGGTCTTTCACTAGGAGTCCAACCATGACCCTGGACTCCTGAATGCCCCAGCATTGTGCCTAAAAGTATGATCCCTCTCCTACACCAGCCATTGTGCCTGCAAAGATGTGCAACATCTGGGTATGGCTGTATTCCTACCTGCAAGGTTTAAATAGAGCCAAATTCCCACCCTTTGCTATAATTGGACCATTTTGAATATGCTGAGCTAAGCTAAGTGACGCATGCAAACCTGCTTAGCTAAGGTTGGCAGTGCTTAAAGGGATAGGTGTTGAGCACTGCTTACCAATGCACAAATACGCTTAGCTTGGCTACTTATTGCTTAGTGTTTACATTTAAGCAATGCTTACACCAGGTTAGCATAGCTTAGCACTACTTAGCATTTCTCACATTTCATTTTATAAAGTATCAGGATTGTGGAATTGATTCATCATTACTGACATATCATACTTTTATGTTTCCCTTCCATGACATCCCCCGTGTGCTTTCATTAAATTATATTCTTGTGTGACTATACTGTATGGGGCACTTGTGTTTATATGGGGGGGTTCACATATTTTCTAGACTGACACCTCACTTTTGGACTTGCTACACTACCCTGGTTGACAAAAACAGTTGCTATATAATTTAAGTTTGCAAAAATAATTTTAACACTACTTTCCCATATTAAAATAGGTTGCCTGTCTTGGTACTCGAACTATGAACACCTACAGAAAAAGGCAAGACTCTAACCACTACACTATATCAGCTGAGAGATTTCACCTGTATATTTTCATTTATTTCCTATGGGATGTTTAAGCTACATTAAGCAGAGGGCCATAATGTGCACACCCACTTAGCTACGCTTAAACATTCCTTAGCCTAGAAAAAAAGCATATATTATTATTATTATATTATTATATTATATAAGTGAGTCTTGTGGTGTTCTGACAACTCATTGAGGACTGCAATCGTGAAATAATGGCATTCATTTGGTTTTCAGGCTTCTATCCTTTAGGGACTCCTGCTAATACAGATCCAGTTTTCTATCAACTTTCTAAGTGTGTTAGGGCAATTTTTCAGATGTGTCCCTATTTTATTATTTATTCCCCCCATTATTTGTGCCTTTGTTAGCATGCACTGCTATAAGGGAATATTGGCATACATTTGCTTTCAAACTTCTACCCTTCAGTAATTCATGCTAATGCATGACCTGTTTTCTATCAACTTTCTAAGTTTTGTGGCCAATATCTGTGTTGTGTCCCTTTTGAGGGATTTATCCCCCATTATTTGTGCATTTGCACACATTTCCTGCTTTAGCAGGTTGCAGAGGTGCTGTACAGCACTTTGGCAATGCAGAGGGTGTGTCACAGAACCTGCCACACACCCCCTGCATTGCTTTCTTGTTGCTGATGTTTATTTCAGTGTCTGTGGACACTGAAATGATCATTATTTCATTTCAGTGTCTGCAGACACTGAAAAACTGGCATAATATTAGAGTAAAACTCTAGTATTATGCCAGATCAATTTAGAAAGTGCCCTATGGTACTTTCTGAGTGCAGGGTCGTGTT
Organism: Protopterus annectens; assembly: GCF_019279795.1. NCBI lineage: Eukaryota > Metazoa > Chordata > Ceratodontiformes > Protopteridae > Protopterus > Protopterus annectens. Next base: position 1,338,087,927 of record NC_056744.1, on the reverse strand, counting down.
CATTGTCCATGCACTACTTGGACATACCCCCTGCACTCGTTCACAGTTCATATCCTTATAGGTAGTACAGCAGCACACCTTCATGAATATGTGAGGCACGCTGCTGTGCTATATGGACACTAACCATTCTATGCAAGAATAGTTTTCTTCTTGCATGGAATTTATTGAATCCCGGGGTATGTTTATGGTTAGATAGCTATGTGTTTTTTTTTTTATTTTAGTTCTTGTCACAGACCCAATGAAGGCTTTATTGCATTAGGTAGCTTAAAGCAATTTTAGTTAAAAATCTTTTTATGTGTATTTTATGATTTCTTAATACCTGATTTTAGAATGTGGATTGCAAATAGAGAGGCAGTGTTTTCCTTAACTAGAATTTAGTTTGATCTAATCGGAAGTGATGTGTGCACATGGGTACTTGTTGTAAAATGCACTTTTACTGCCCTGTTTATACTGTTTTCCTTGAATAGGCTAGTTTAAAATTAAACAATGCATACATTTTCCAGACCTACTTTTAAATATATAAAAGGTGATATATTTAACATTGTTAAAATATTTCAGCCTTTTTTGTTACTGAGGTTCACTTGTCCGTGATGAATAAATGCTTGTTGCTTTGGAACACTAATTGGGTTTAATGATTTTTGGAAATTATTGTAAATGAGCTCATCAGCAAAGTTTTAAGACCACTAGTCGCTTTGTTTTTTATTTTTTCCTCATCACTCATGGTGGTGAGGTTGGAACTAGACAAATGCCTGTGTTTGTTCATTTTTTTATGTATGACGAAAAATAAAATACCTTTCATGTCCAAGATTCCATTTTATCCCCAAAACATCAGCATAAGTGTATTTATTTTGCTGCACATCTTTTCTACATACAAATGTTTATCTCCCTTTTCAAAAACTCTGACAGCCAAATCAACCCATGACAATACTCCTCTATTTTCAGGTTTCCCTGAAAAGAGGTCACTTGCTTGTGGAACTAAAGTGGTCAATAAAAGTTAATAAAATAAAATAGCTGTTCATGCTGCCGTTTTGATATACAAAGCAGGAGATTAATATTTTACATTTCATTGACTTATTTTTTTTTTATATCAGAGGAACAGATTTGAATTTGGTTAATTATGCTGTGCTTATTGGAGCGGTTGTTGATTTGGGAGGTTGTCATTTAATGTTAATTTTTGGGTGGATTGAATGTTTATTGTACTGGTTTGTGTAATTTCACTAAAGTGCAGGTAAGGATGATTTACCCTTTCTATACTGTTGTGCAATCTTAGTGTTGATACATTTAGACAGCAGGTGACATGGATGAGATTTCCCCCAAATGGAAGTTAGAAAAGCCATCTTATTGGCTGTATCAGCAGATTGGAAGTAACCTTTTCTTGCTTTTGATCCTTCTGTGTTTTGCTCTTTTGACATACACTCATAGGTTCATATGTAACTACTAGGCTAGCTGCACTTGTGGGTCATTTTAAGTCTAACCAGTTTTCCTTTTTGTGCTCAAAATAACATATCCCATTTGGTTATAGATTGTCCTTGCATATCCATGGTTGATAATTGTATATTACCTCTAATAAGAATAACTGGGATCATACCATAGATAATTTGAAGTGACCCATGCATGGGATAAAGCATTTAGGAGCTGCCTCTGTCCATTAGTAGTACAAGGGCAGTCCTGGGGTAGAATTTCTGGTTTCCATCCATAGATCTAAGCTGCACTTGAAAATAGACAGGGATGAACCTTGTTTTATGTGGATGGGGTGTCTGATCCACAGCACCCATATCCTCTGTAAAATTTACCTGTCCCTCCAAAATATTCTGTTGATTTTACAGAAGAAGTTTAGATCCTTTGACAGAGTATTTCTGATGTTATTTGACTTGCAGCTGTGCAGTAAACCCATAAGTAATGGGTTGGAAGATGCTTATATGCCAGATGCAGATAATTTCTTAGCAGTATGTAGGATACCATGAACAGCTACATGGCTTTGAGTTGGTGAATGTAGGACATGTTGATTATGCCTTGTGTCCTTTTAGTGATGTATCTCTGTGGGCATTCTATTGTTGAATACGATTTGACAGACACATGCCAAAGGGGGTATTATATTCAAAGACTGGCCTAATGAGGGCTAAGTAAAGGGGAGACAATGACATCTCTAGATCTAGACACGATCCCTTCTTTTATAAACTGTGCAGTATAGAAGGACTTTCTTACAACAATTGAAACACTTGTTGGTCAAAAGTTAGGTCACTGTCCTCATAAGTTTTCAAATCCCAATCAACTGGGTAAACTTTTAGGGGCATATTGCAAATGTGGTAGTTCCCTGTGATAGATGACTTTCCAAAGATACAATGCATTTTTTGGCATTTAGTTTCAGACCATGATTTCCACATCAGTTATTTATTTGAGACAGACCTTCCTGCAGGATACCTAAGCCATTTGGGGATTCAATGAAAAGTAGATGCCAAAAAGGAGAGGTCCCTGTGGGACTCCACTGGTGACTGGTCTCTTTGTGGAGGTAACTTTGCCTGTTTTTATTATATGTGCCCTATCTGTGAGCCAGCTGGCAATACAGTAGGAGACATAGGGGTTAGCTTATTTACCTTTTCTACTATGCCTGAGTGGGGAATTGTGTTAAAAGCTTTGGCAAGGTCAAAGTATGTAGTTTGTACAGTTTTTATTTATTTATTTACTTGCTTTTTGTTTGCTGGGGAAGTCCACCGGGCCTAGGCAAATCAATTTTCAGTGGAGGCCCAGGGAGAAAAGCTCCATAGTACAGAGCACTAACTTTTGCAAATTTACAGTAGAAATTTGCCATGATCTAATTCTACAGAAAAAAATTGAAAAGTTAAAATTACAAAGATAAAATCATACAGAAAAAAATGACAAAAATTGAAGAGCAATTTCAGAAGTATTACAGTTGTCAAGGGAAACATTGCAGAAGTGTACAATCTTAAGCAAATAGCAACGAGCTCAGGTATCTACATGGAATTATACCATCTAGCAGCTGTCTCTATAGTGTTACTGTTTTACCAACAGTAGCAGTGACAAGCAAAATTTGTGAGTTACAGAGTTTTCTAAGGGGGCTTGGTACAGGTACATTTCCCGCAAGAACAGAGGTGCTTATTTATTTATTTTATTTTATTTTATTTATTTTACATTTGTTAACCGGGATAGTCCACTTTACACATGTCCATTTTCAGTGGAGGCCCGGGGAGAAAAGCTCCACACACATCAACAAGTAATAAAAACATAAAAATACAAAGTTTGAACAGACAAAAATACAAATTTCAAAAGTCTTAATTAATAGTCTGTACATTAATAGGAGACACAATTAGGAAGACATAGAAGTAATACAAGAATAGAGTCATTAGTCAAAATGAAATAAAAAACATCAAGGTCATTGCTGGAGAGACATGCGGAACATCAGCTTTATAAAGCTTGTAAGAGTCAACCCATAACATCAATCTATTTTTATTGTATTGAATGTAATTATACAGTCATAGAATATAGTTCTAACCATACATATTGGGAGTATAATTAGAAAGGTAGAGGAGGGTTCAGCTTAGGGGAGGAACTAGCCTGGTGTAATGCAAGAGCATAGCCAGTTATTAATGAGATGCAGCTTTAATGCTTTTTTAAACTGTGCAGATGAAGTGATTGTAGTCATATTACAGGGCAGAGTGTTCCAGATTTTGGATATATAATTAGAAAATAATTATGAAGGGAAATTTTGAAATAAGTGACATTTTGGATAGTTCTAATGGATAGAAGTAAAGCATTCCAGCTCTTGGCTATTGAGAATGAGTAAAGAATCAAAGTTTTGCCTTCATCCATTCCTTTTGTGATCTTTTCAAAAATGCACCAGGTTGAGTAAGCATCATCTGCTTTTGATGAATCCAAACTGAGATGAGTCCAGTGTTTGGAGGTCCTCTATGTTCTGACTGATTAGTTCCACAATAAGTCCTTTCATGGCTTTGCAAATGAGACTGGTCAGACCTATGGATCTGAAATTGCCTGGGTTTGTGGAAGGTCCTTTCTTATGCAGGGGAATGACTATAGCTGTTCTCCATATAAAACTTGTATGGAGGCTGAGGCTGAATATTGTTGTTAGGGGCGTGGCTTAATTGTGCTTCATACTATTTAAGATGCATCCAGGAATATTGTTAGCACTTATCAATGCAGAATTTTTAGTTTTTGATAGCACTTTTAGAACTAGGTCTTATGGGATAGCTGCAGTTGAGCCAGTTTCAGGTATATCTTGAGGGGCAGATGGAGGGGAGAGAAGGGTAAAGTTAGATGTAAAATTTATCAGCTAGCAGGTTCACTATATCTTCAGCCTTGGTGCAGGTAACATTGCTCACAATCTGCCCAGTGCATTGCTGCATTGCACTTTTGAGATTGCAAACATAACTAAACAGGCTTTGTGATTGTCTTTGGCATGGGTAGCTATTTTAGCCTCAGACTTGGCTTTGGTGGATTTTATTAAGTTCCAGAAACATTTGCTTATTTCAGTCACAAGGGCTATAGCATTCTGGGTGGTCTGTAAATTCCATCCTCCCAGGCAGACAAATATTGGACCCCCTTTGAATGACACTAAAAACTAAGCCAATTACTGAAGTCAGTAATTTTTTTACTCATATTGTGTCATCATCCTTGGAGAAGATAGAATGCTGCTCACTGCCAAGCTCATATCTGCCTTGGACACATAGTCTAATCCAGGTAGGTACATCTCAAGTTAGTGATACTGGCATGAACTATGACAGAGTCATACTGGTAGTTGTTGTTCAAAGACTTGAGTGCATGTGTGAAATGATGGATCCTGATACCAAACAACTAACTGTCACTGTTTCCTTGTTCAGCCTGGTAAGAGGCACATCTGCATGTCTTACCTGTAACAGGAATGTTTGGTTAGGTTAATGACTGTCTTATGGGCAAAGACTGACTTTGGGACTGCTTATGGTATGTGAGGAAGTAGACTTAATATGCTGAGGGTGCTTTGTGTTTGTGTTGTGTTTTGGAGGTCTTTGAGGATTAGGCAAGTTAATTTATAGAACCTCAGCATATGATGGGTTATGTGTATTGTGATGGTCTTAGAGAGGTGTGATGTGTGGTATATTGCTGACAATGTTGGTGTCTGAGTTTACCATGTGTGAGATTTTTTGCCTCCAGGGGTATTTTATAATATATACATCTCTCACACACTGTGTTATGTTGTTTGAGCAACAGATGATCATTTGACAGCATGAAACAATTCTTACATTGTCTCAAGATACCCATTTCAGTCAGGCTAGCTAGAGGAGTTGTGGTGAAGTGTTGTTCCATGACACTGACAGGAATGGCTATGGGGACAGGAGTAACTATAACTGCTTGGAGTTTGGTTTTAGAATGATGTTTGGGTGGACTTGCTGACGAGTATTTAAATTTCAATACAAAACAACTACACTAAACAACTAATTATATTTAAAAAAATCATTAATTTGATACTAAAATCAGTGTAAATAGTATCAGTAGACTCAGTATTAAGCAATTTTATTAAAGGTTTTTTGACCAGCTTAGTAGTTAAAGGAAAGACTTTGCAAGATAACATTTAGGTGTTTATTGTCAATGATACTTATGTACTTATTGTTAGCAGCCAGGAAATGGAGGGAGGTAGGGAATTTTTTTGTCAAATTATCATAATGGGTAGGTAACAACAGACATACTGGGTTGAAGAATACAACTACAGCAGGAAGGGTGGGAGAGGAAAAAGAGTCAGACCCTTAGCTCTAAGCTGCTAAAGCAAATACAGACTGTTAAAATAAATTTAAACTCAAATCAAGTAATGAAAATACTTATTTGTCTTTCTCTTTGTGTGTGTGTGTGTGTGTGTGTGTGTGTGTGTGTGTGTGTGTGTGTGTGTGTGTGTGTGTGTGTGTGTGTGTGTGTGTGTGTGTGTGTGTGTGTGTGTGCACGTGCATGTGTGTCTATAAATATATATATATATATATATATATATATATATATATATATATATATGTATGTATATGTATATATATATATATATATATATATATATATATATATATATATATATATATATATATATATATATACACACATGTACACACACATGAAATTTGAACGTCTCATGGTTGCAACCATATGTTCGACCTTCCGAAAACTTGAAGCATTTTATGGAGATTGTAGTTCTGTCTCAGAGTTGGACATTATAGATATGAATTTCAAATTTCTGAAAACTCAGTCTTCTGACATATACCCAGATGTGTATATATATATAGGTCTACTTTGACCCACCAAATTTACGTTTCTCCAAAAATTAACTTAGTGACTTTGTTTTAGCGAAAGTGCATTTCTCCAGAAATAGCAAAAAAACAGATATATATGCATATGAAAGAAGTTTGAACACACTAATAATAAGATGTACAATAATTTAACCCAGGATAAACAGAAGCATTACGTTTTATTTGCCACCTGAGTTCTTTAAACTCTATCAAGTCGTTCCAAGGGCCACCCCTGACAATTTATTTTAAATTTATTATTATTTACTGTTTTTAATCGCATTTTTTATTACTTGTTTGGCAGTCACATGACATTGCTTATGGGGTATTTAAATGTGGAATGCATTTTGCTTCATTTGTTTCTGAAGAAGTCTGTGGATACACTCTGACAAAAGCGCTAAATTTGTTTCATTTAAATTGGTTTGTCTTGGTTCTCCTGTGTACTGGCTCTTCTCCTTGGTCTTAGTGTTCGGTTCTCAGTTTGTGAAAAAAAATAATTGCAGTCTTTTCCTTACCATGACACTCCCGTTTGACCTGTGAATTACTGAGGCTATGCCCCACTTCAGAGAAGATCGATCTGCAAGGTTCAATTGTAGTACAAAGACGTAGTGTGGGAACAGATCAGAATGGTTGAAAGTACACTAATGTTTCTTCAAGTTCATGTAGAATTATGGGAAGTGTCACTACTGGAAAATTGTCATTGCAGTTTAGGGTGAGTTATTTTAAAACACTAGCTTACTGGAAGGTTTTCACTTTTTTTTTATAAGAAGATAATGTCTGGATTGGTCAGAAACATACATGGAGCACTTTTCGGTTATGTCAGATTTGTACTTTTAAATTTACAATCTTTTGCAGTTTTGGCAAAGCTGTCTTGGTAATGTGGGATTTGTTCATATGGGCTTTCATTCATTTGAAGTAGACCCATGTATATATATTTTATTTATTTATTGTCATCTGTTAACAGGGTTAGTCCAACTGAGCCAGGGCCCCGTTTTCAGTGGAGACCCGAGGAGAAAAGCTCCAGATACAAGTAACAATATCACAAAAGTATCACAGAAATAGTTACAACAATGATATTGTTTCAATTTGTTATACTTTGAAGAATAGGAACAACTTTTTTATGCAGTTATGTTCAAGATGCAGAAATCAGGTACATAACATCAAATAAATTCAATAAGCCAAAATATATACAGGTAACAGCTATAAACTCCATATGCATCAGTATTTACAAGAAATTGGGAGTAGGTAAGAAGTAAAGGAAGTATCAGAGAGACAAGTAGAGGAAAAAATAAGATACATGCTTAGAGTAAGTAGAAGAAATTGGGAAGAATGCAGTATAATATCAGGTAGGAGTTTGACATGGACAGGACCAGGTGTTTAGTAGGTAGTTTTTAAGCTTGTATTTAAATTGGGCTTTATGAGGGATACTTCTTATATTAAATATATATACATATGTGTGTGTGTGTGTGTGTGTGTGTGTGTGTGTGTGTGTGTGTGTGTGTGTGTGTGTGTGTGTGTGTGTGTGTGTGTGTGTGTGTGTGTGTGTGTGTGTGTGTGTGCGTGTGTGCGTGTGTGCGTGTGTGCGTGTGTGTGTGTGTGTGTGTGTGTGTGTGTGTGTGTGTGTGTGTGTGTGCGTGCGCGTGTATGTGGGTTGCTCCATATATACAATTATTACTTGCTTGTTTATTTGTTTGACAGCTGTTCCCTTGATTCAGTTTGAACTAGAGATAATTTAATTAAAGGGCAGGTGCAAGATCACTATAATAATGGCATTTGGAACTATGTGAGAGTTGGTGTGTGTATATATAAGAAGCGGGGGTGGGGGGTGGGGGGCCATCCCCATCAGGGGGTACAGTGAGGCTTGTTCATATACGAAACACAGTATTTCTTGATATGCATATTCCATGTTTATATTTTAGGGCAAGCATGTCAAACTGTCAGCATTTCGAGTCCTAATCACATTTTGTTGATAATCAGTGATGCATTGTGGTATCTATCTATCTATTTATCTATATGCATATATTTGTTTTTTTTGTTTGTTTGTTTGTTTGCTTTTTTTTACTGTGAGCCAAGTGGTGACAAATAATTTAATCAAATTTTGTGGCCCATGTTGAAGTATGTAATGTTGCAGAAAGAGTATGCTTATTGTCCTGTCCCTTTAAGATTTGGCATGGTTATAGCAGTGCAGTCTTGTTCATTGCATAAAGTGGATTCAAGCTGTCATTAAAAATAAATAGAGTTTTTTCTGAAAACACATATAACCCATTATAATATCATAATGACTAGCATTCCACTTCCTATAAGAACATAGAATAAATGCACAGTAAAACTAATTATGGTGTTTAATAAAGCTATTTTAATATCACATCTGGAACTTCTAACGTGATTATTCTCAGACAACTGGCATTTTGAGTGTAGCGAAGATATAAAATGCATTTTTTCATTTAAAACATTTTTTTAAAGAGTCAATATTACAAGTTCTGCATTGTGCAACATAACTGGCATGTTTCCTCAAATTAAAACAACTAGTCTAATGAGAAGATCCTTTGGATTATATTATGTTTTAATAAGAAAGCCACTATAACTTGTTTGATGTTTACCGAAGACTGCTGTTATCATACTTATATGGATTATTTCAGAGTTAAAAGGTTCTCAATTTACATTCACTACTGTATTTCAAAAATACAGCTTAAACAGATCTAAAATGCTAGAAAAGAGTGTTTGATAACATCTCCTCTCTGATTAGACTTTTCCAAGTGACAGCGGTCCTTAAGGATTGTGTGGGGCCTCTGTAGCTTCATTTAGCTCCAAACAAAAAGATACAAGAAAGGGCTTTGCTCCACTTAGACATCAAAGGAAAGCAAAGTCATTGGATTATTCCAGGCCATAAAGAGACCTTGAGAAGTTATTTTGGAGGAGAGTGTCAAGCTGAATCCCTTAAAATATGATGGCTTTACTGTTTTAACAAGGCAGCAAGTACTGCATTCTTCAGCCAATGTATTTCATGTAGTGATTAACCTAGTGCTCTGGCAGTTGAAAGAGAATGCTATAGGACTTTATCCTTATTCTTATTCTAGTCTCAGTGTACTCTTGGGAACAGCTACTTAATCCATACTAATGGCAAAGTCATGAAATCAAACATTCTGGTTTAAATGATAGGAAGTTTTTGGAGCTAATATGATACAATATATAAGTTTTGGTTGGATTCATTTTACTTTTGCTCATACTCCTTGAAATACAGCTTATTTTCATTTTCTTAATTGAAATGTTAAAATAGTATTGAGCAAATTGTCCTTTAAATAAAATAAAAACAATGCAGGAATGCTGACACACAAATGGGTCTGCCCACATTAACTCCTTAAAGCAACACTACACAATATACATAATCAGAGTCACTTTTTTCCCACTCCTTTTGTGACCAGCTTGTATCCATTCTGGCTTTCCCCTGCATTCATAAAAAATATATTTTTTTTCAGTATATGACTATGGCTTTCAAATTATGTAAGTGCTCATTAAGCAGATAATGATTTACCCCTGATACCCTTGATTAATCATGTCTATTAATAAGGTGAGACATTTTCATTCAGTATACTATTTTCTTAAAAAAATTGAATTTTTAATTATAATTCCCAGCCTGAGTTGATTCAAATTTTGTGAGTGGATTTACAAAAGGGTGGGAAAATATAGAAGTACTGATATACAATGTAAAAATCCATGATTCTTTTCTGAAATAAGAGTCACAATGCACACATACAGGGCAGGAAGCAAAATAACTAAACATGGCAATGTAGAATTAATTCATAATGTGTGTTTGTATATGGGTGTGCTTGTGTATGCGTGTGTGTGTGTGTGTGTGTGTGTGTGTGTGTGTGTGTGTGTGTGTGTGTGTGTGTGTGTGTGTGCGTGTGTGTGTTTGCTACTCCGTCAATATTTTATTTTTATTTTTTTATTTTACATTTGTTGATATATTCGGTCTATAAACAAGTAAATAAACGTCAAATGTATAAGGAAGGCTGAACATATCAAAGTAATGCAATATGGCATGAAGGTGAGACTTGAGGATCCACCCAAAACCCCCTTTCATACTTTTACACATGGTGTCAGGGTGTCACATCAACAGTGACTATCATGTAGAGCTCACACCACCGGGTGGCTAGCATTGTCTCAGTTGTTCATCTGTACCACATAGACACACACACACACACACACACACACACACACACACACACACACACACACACACACACACACACACACACACACCTATGGCCAGTTTAGATTGTCCATTTCATGTCCTGCATAGAATGTGCACTCTGAGAAAATCCAAGTGAACATGACATGCAGACTCTGTAGAGAAGGCACCCCAGATGAGAATCAAATAGGAGAACCTCTTGCTGTGACATGATAATGTCACTTGCTGTCCCACTATGCAAGCCGGAATTAAAGATCACAGAATCAAAGTAAAAAAAGTCAACTGAAATAGAAACTAGAAAGTTAAACAAAGAAATTTCACAACCAACAGAGAAAAAGATTCAGAACAGTGAAGTTAGTAAAAATGAGGTGACTTCCACTTCAAACAATTACTCGGAGCTAATGTTGATCATAAATTTAGTTTTAGTGGCTGATTCTTTTGTTGCCAGGAACCAAAATGGATGTGTGCAACTGCAATAAGTAAAGATAGTTGATGCATCAAAAGGGGTAAAT